>NW_027421922.1:600000-762769 GCF_037893015.1 Macrotis lagotis
CGTGCCGTTCCTTCCGTTACCCTTGACTTTCCTTGCTTTTCCTTGCCTTCCTTACCTTCCGTTACTCTTTGCTTCCCTTCCCTGCATTGCCTAGCCTTGCGTTGTCGTGCCTTAGCCTTGCCTCGCCTGACCGTGCCTTGCCTTGCGTTACCCTTTCCTTGCCTTGCCGTGCATTGCCTAGCCGTGCGTTGTCGTGCATTAGCCTTGTTTCCCCTTGCCGTGCCGTGCCTTTTGTTACACTTGCCTTTCCTGGCTTTGCCTTGCCTTCCTTTACTTCCGTTACTCTTTCCTTGCCTTGCCGTGCATTGCCTAGCCTTGCGTTGTCGTGCCTTAGCCTTGCCTCGCCTGACCGTGCTTTCCCATGCGTTACCCTTTCCTTGCCTTGCCGTGAATTGCCTACCCTGCGTTGCCGTGCCTTAGCCTTGTTTCCCCTTGCAGTGCCGTTCCTTCCGTTACCCTTGCCTTTCCTTGCTTTTCCTTGCCTTCCTTACCTTCCGTTACTTTTTGCTTCCCTTCCCTGCATTGCCTAGCCTTGCGTTGTCGTGCCTTAGCCTTATCTCGCCTGACGGTGCCTTCCTTTGCTTTAAGCTTTCCTTGCATTGTCGTGCATTGCCTAGCCTTGCGTTGTCGTGCATTAGCCTTGCCTAGCCTCACCGTGCCTTGCCTTGCGTTACCCTTTCCTTGCCTTGCCGTGCATTGCCTAGCCGTGCGTTGTCGTGCCTTAGCCTTGTTT
The DNA here is from genome assembly GCF_037893015.1 of Macrotis lagotis. NCBI lineage: Eukaryota > Metazoa > Chordata > Mammalia > Peramelemorphia > Peramelidae > Macrotis > Macrotis lagotis. The sequence goes on from NW_027421922.1 coordinate 600,734, forward strand.
CCCCTTGCCGTGGCGTGCCTTTTGTTACACTTGCCTTGCCTGGCTTTGCCTTGCCTTCCTTTCCTTCCGTTACTCTTTCCTTGCCTTGCCGTGCATTGCCTAGCCTTGCATTGTCGTGCCTTATGCTTGCCTCTCCAGACCGTGCCTTCCCCTGCGTTACCCTTTCCTTGCCTTGCCGTGCATTGCCTAGCCGTGCGTTGTCGTGCCTTAGCCTTGTTTCCCCTTGCCGTGGCGTGCCTTTTGTTACACTTGCCTTGCCTGGCTTTGCCTTGCCTTCCTTTCCTTCCGTTACTCTTTCCTTGCCTTGCCGTGCATTGTCTAGCCTTGCATTTTCGTGCCTTATCCTTGCCTCACCTGACCGTGCCATCCCTTGCGTTACCCTTTCCTTGCCTTGCCGTGCATTGCCTAGCCCTGCGTTGTCATTCCTTCGCCTTGTTACCCCTTGCCGTGCCGTTCCTCCCGTTACACTTGCCTTCCCTTGCTTTCCCTTGCCTTCCTTGCGTTCCGTTACTCTTTGCTTGCTTTCCGTGCATTGCCTAGCCTTGCGTTGTCATGCCTTAGCCTTGCCTCGCCTGACCGTGCTTTCCCATGCGTTACCCTTTCCTTGCCTTGCCGTGCATTGCCTAGCGTGCGTTGTCGTGCCTTAGCCTTGTTTCCCCTTGCCGTGCCGTTCCTTCCGTTACACTTGCCTTTCCTTGCTTTTCCTTGCCTAGCTTACCTTCCGTTACTCTTTGCTTGCCTTCCCTGAATTGCCTAGCCTTGCGTTGTCGTGCCTTTCCCTTATCTCGGCTGACCTTGCCTTCCTTTGCTTTAAGCTTTCCTTGCATTGTCGTGCATTGCCTAGCCTTGCGTTGTCGTGCCTTAGCCTTGCCTCGCCTGAACGTGCTTTCCCATGCGTTACCCTTTCCTTGCCTTGCCGTGCATTGCCCAGCCTGCGTTGCCGTGCCTTAGCCTTGTTTCCCCTTGCCGTGCAGTTCTTTCCGTTACCCTTGCCTTTCCTTGCTTTTCCTTGCCTTCCTTACCTTCCGTTACTCTTTGCTTCCCTTCCCTGCATTGCCTAGCCTTGCGTTGTCGTGCCTTAGCCTTATCTCGTCTGACCGTGCCTTCCTTTGCTTTAACGTTTCCTTGCATTGTCGTGCATTGCCTAGCCTTGCGTTGTCGTGCATTAGCCTTGCCTAGCCTCACCGTGCCTTGCCTTCCGATACCCTTTCCTTGCCTTGCCGTGCATTGCCTAGCCGTGCGTTGTCGTGCCTTAGCCTTTTTTCCCCTTGCTGTGCCGTGCCTTTTTCTTACATTTGCCTTGCCTGGCGTTGCCTTGCCTTCCTTTCCTTCCGTTACTCTTTCCTTGCGTTGCCGTGCATTGCCTACCCTTGTATTGTCGTGCCTTATCCTTGCCTCACCTGACCGTGCCTTCCCCTGCGTTACCCTTTCCTTGCCTTGCGGTGAATTGCCTAGCCCTGCCTTCTCGAGCCTTAGCCTTGTTTCCCCTTGCCGTTGCGTGCCTTTTGTTACACTTGCCTTGCCTGGCTTTCCTTGCCTTCCTTTCCTTCCGTTACTCTGTCCTTGCCTTGCCGTGCATTGCCTAGCCCTGCCTTCTCGTGCCTTAGCCTTGTTACCCCTTGCCGTGCCGTTCCTTCCGTTACCCTTGCCTTCCCTTGCTTTCCCTTTCCTTCCTTGCGTTCCGTTACTCGTTGCTTGCTTTCCGTGCATTGCCTAGCCTTGCGTTGTCATGCCTTAGCCTTGCCTCGCCTGACCGTGCTTTCCCATGCGTTACCCTTTCCTTGCCTTGCCGTGCATTGCCTAGCCTGCGTTGCCGTGCCTTAGCCTTGTGTCCCCTTGCCGTGCCGTTCCTTCCGTTACCCTTGCCTTCCCTTGCTTTCCCTTGCCTTCCTTACCTTCCGTTACTCTTTGCTTCCCTTCCCTGCATTGCCTAGCCTTGCGTTGTCGTGCCTTAGCCTTATCTCGCCTGACCGTGCCTTCCTTTGCTTTAAGCTTTCCTTGCATTGTCGTGCATTGCCTAGCCTTACGTTGTCGTGCAGTAGCCTTGCCTAGCCTCACCGTGCCTTGCCTTGCGTTACCCTTTGCTTGCCTTGCCGTGCATTGCCTAGCCGTGCGTTCTCGTGCCTTAGCCTTGTTTCCCCTTGCCGTGCCGTTCCTTCCGTTACACTTGCTTTTCTTTGCTTTCCCTTGCCTTCCTTACCTTGCGTTACTCTTTGCTTGCCTTCCGTGCATTGCCTAGGCTTGCGTTGTCGTGCCTTAGCCTTGCGTCGCCTGAACGTGCTTTCCCATGCGTTACCCATTCCTTGCCTTGCCGTGCATTGCCCAGCCTGCGTTGCCGTGCCTTAGCCTTGTTTCCCCTTGCCGTGCAGTTCCTTCCGTTACCCTTGCCTTTCCTTGCTTTTCCTTGCCTTGCTTACCTTCCGTTACTCTTTGCTTCCCTTCCCTGCATTGCCTAGCCGTGCGTTGTCGTGCCTTAGCCTTGTTTCCCATTGCCGTGGCGTGCCTTTTGTTACACTTGCCTTGCCTGGCTTTGCCTTGCCTTCCTTTCCTTCCGTTACTCTTTCCTTGCCTTGCCGTGCATTGCCTAGCCTTGCATTGTCGTGCCTTATCCTTGCCTCACCTGATCGTGCCTTCCCCTGCGTTACCCTTTCCTTGCCTTGCCGTGCATTGCCTAGCCCTGCCTTCTCGTGCCTTAGCCTTGTTACCCCTTGCCGTGCCGTTCCTTCCGTTACCCTTGCCTTCCCTTGCTTTCCCTTTCCTTCCTTGCGTTCCGTTACTCCTTGCTTGCTTTCCGTGCATTGCCTAGCCTTGCGTTGTCGTGCCTTAGCCTTGCCTCGCCTGACCGTGCTTTCCCATGCGTTACCCTTTCCTTGCCTTGTCGTAAATTGCCTAGCCTGCGTTGCCGTGCCTTAGCCTTGTTTCCCCTTGCCGTGCCGTTCCTTCCGTTACCCTTGCCTTTCCTTGCTTTTCCTTGCCTTCCTTACGTTCCGTTACTCTTTGCTTCCCTTCCCTGCATTGCCTAGCCTTGCGTTGACGCGCCTTAACCTTATCTCGCTTGACCGTGCCTTCCTTTGCTTTAAGCTTTCCTTGCATTGTCGTGCATTGCCTAGCCTTGCGTTGTCGTGCATTAGCCGTGCCTAGCCTCACCGTGCCTTGCCTTGCGTTACCCTTTCCTTGCCTTGCCGTGCATTGCCTAGCCGTGCGTTGTCGTGCCTTAGCCTTGTTTCCCCTTGCCTGGCTTTGCCTTGCCTTCCTTTCCTTCCGTTACTCTTTCCTTGCCTTGCCGTGCATTGCCTAGCCTTGCATTGTCGTGCCTTATGCTTGCCTCTCCAGACCGTGCCTTCCCCTGCGTTACCCTTTCCTTGCCTTGCCGTGCATTGCCTAGCCGTGCGTTGTCGTGCCTTAGCCTTGTTTCCCATTGCCGTGGCGTGCCTTTTGTTACACTTGCCTTGCCTGGCTTTGCCTTGCCTTCCTTTCCTTCCGTTACTCTTTCCTTGCCTTGCCGTGCATTGCCTAGCCTTGCATTTTCCTGCCTTATCCTTGCCTCACCTGACCGTGCCATCCCTTGCGTTACCCTTTCCTTGCATTGCCCTGCATTGCCTAGCCGTGCGTTGTCGTGCCTTAGCCTTGTTTCCCCTTGCCGTGCCGTTCCTTCGGTTACACTTGCCTTTCTTTGCTTTCCCTTTCCCTTGCCTTCCTTACCTTCCGTTACTCTTTGCTTGCCTTCCGTGCATTGCCTAGCCTTGCGTTGTCGTGCCTTAGCCTTGCCTCGCCTGACCGTGCTTTCCCATGCGTTACCCTTTCCTTGCCTTGCCGTGCATTGCCTAGCGTTCAGTGTCGTGCCTTAGACTTGTTTCCCCTTGCCGTGCCGTTCCTTCCGTTACCATTGCCTTTCCTTGCTTTCCCTTGCCTTCCTTACCTTCCGTTACTCTTTGCTTGCCTTCCGTGCATTGCGTAGCCTTGCGTTGTCATGCCTTAGCCTTATCTGGCCTGACCGTGCCTTCCTTTGCTTTAAGGTTTCCTTGCATTGTCGTGCATTGCCTAGCCTTGCGTTGTCGTGCATTAGCCTTGCCTAGCCTCACCGTGCCTTGCCTTGCCTTACCCTTTCCTTGCCTTGCCGTGCATTGCCTAGCCGTGCGTTGTCGTGCCTTAGCCTTGTTTCCCCTTGCTGTGCCGTGCCTTTTTCTTACATTTGCCTTGCCTGGCGTTGCCTTGCCTTCCTTTCCTTCCGTTACTCTTTCCTTGCCTTGCCGTGCATTGCCCAGCCTTGCATTGTCGTGCCTTATCCTTGCCTCACCTGACCGTGCCTTCCCCTGCGTTACCCTTTCCTTGCCTTGCCGTGCATTGCCTAGCCCTGCGTTGTCGTGCCTTAGCCTTGTTACCCCTTGCCGTGCCGTTCCTTCCGTTACCCTTGCCTTCCCTTGCTTTCCCTTGCCTTCCTTGCGTTCCGTTACTCTTTGCTTGCTTTCCGTGCATTGCCTAGCCTTGCGTTGTCATGCCTTAGCCTTGCCTCGCCTGACCGTGCTTTCCCATGCGTTACCCTTTCCTTGCCTTGCCGTGCATTGCCTAGCCGTGCGTTTTCGTGCCTTTGCCTTGTTTCCCCTTGCCGTGCCGTTCCTTCCGTTACACTTGCCTTTCCCTGCTTTCCCTTGCCTTCCTTACCTTCCGTTACTCTTTGCTTGCCTTCCGTGCATTGCCTAGCCTTGCGTTGTCGTGCCTTAGCGTTGCCTCGCCTGACCGTGCTTTCAAATGCGTTACCCTTTCCTTGCCTTGCCGTTCATTGCCTAGCGTTCGGTGTCGTGCCTTAGCCTTGTTTCCCCTTGCCGTGCCGTTCCTTCCGTTACCCTGGCCTTTCCTTGCTTTCCCTTGCCTTCCTTACCTCCCGTTACACTTTGCTTGCCTTCCGTGCATTTCCTAGCCGTGTGTTGTCGTGCCTTAGCCTTGTTTCCCCTTGCCGTTGCGTGCCTTTTGTTACACTTGCCTTGCCTGGCTTTCCTTGCCTTCCTTTCCTTCCGTTACTCTTTCCTTGCCTTGCCGTGCATTGCCTAGCCCTGCGTTGTCGTGCCTTAGCCTTGCCTCGCCTGAACGTGCTTTCCCATGCGTTACCCTTTCCTTGCCTTGCCGTGCATTGCCCAGCCTGCGTTGCCGTGCCTTAGCCTTGTTTCCCCTTGCCGTGCAGTTCCTTCCGTTACCCTTGCCTTTCCTTGCTTTTCCTTGCCTTGCTTACCTTCCGTTACTCTTTGCTTCCCTTCCCTGCATTGCCTAGCCTTGCGTTGTCGTGCCTTAGCCTTATCTCGCCTGACAGTGCCTTCCCCTGCGTTACCCTTTCCTTGCCTTGCCGTGCATTGCCTAGCCCTGCTTTGTCGTGCCTTAGCCTTGTTACCCCTTGCCGTGCCGTTCCTTCCGTTACCCTTGCCTTCCCTTGCTTTCCCTTGCCTTCCTTGCGTTCCGTTACTCTTTGCTTGCTTTCCGTGCATTACCTAGCCTTGCGATGTCATGCCTTAGCCTTGCCTCGCCTGACCGTGCTTTCCCATGCGTTACCCTTTCCTTGCCTTGCCGTGCATTGCCTAGCCGTGCGTTGTCGTGCCTTTGCCTTGTTTCACCTTGCCGTGCAGTTCCTTCCGTTACACTTGCCTTTCCCTGCTTTCCCTTGCCTTCCTTACCTTCCGTTACTCTTTGCTTGCCTTCCGTGCATTGCCTAGCCTTGCGTTGTCGTGCCTTAGCGTTGCCTCGCCTGACCGTGCTTTCAAATGCGTTACCCTTTCCTTGCCTTGCCGTTCATTGCCTAGCGTTCGGTGTCGTGCCTTAGCCTTGTTTCCCCTTGCCGTGCCGTTCCTTCCGTTACCCTGGCCTTTCCTTGCTTTTCCTTGCCTAGCTTACCTTCCGTTACTCTTTGCTTGCCTTCCCTGAATTTCCTAGCCTTGCGTTGTCTTGCCTTAGCCTTATCTCGCCTAACCTTGCCTTCCTTTGCTTTAAGCTTTCCTTGCATTGTCGTGCATTGCCTAGCCTTGCGTTGTCGTGCCTTAGCCTTGCCTCGCCTGAACGTGCTTTCCCATGCGTTACCCTTTCCTTGCCTTGCCGTGCATTGCCCAGCCGGCGTTGCCGTGCCTTAGCCTTGTTTCCCCTTGCCGTGCAGTTCCTTCCGTTACCCTTGCCTTTCCTTGCTTTTCCTTGCCTTGCTTACCTTCCGTTACTCTTTGCTTCCCTTCCCTGCATTGCCTAGCCTTGCGTTGTCGTGCCTTAGCCTTATCTCGCCTGACCTTGCCTTCCTTTGCTTTAATTTTCCTTGCATTGTCGTGCATTGCCTAGCTTTGCGTTGTCGTGCATTAGCCTTGCCTAGCCTCACCGTGCCTTGCCTTGCGTTACTCTTTCCTTGCCTTGCCGTGCATTGCCTAGCCGTGCGTTGTCGTGCCTTAGCCTTGTTTCCACTTGCTGTGCCGTGCCTTTTTCTTACATTTGCCTTGCCTGGCGTTGCCTTGCTTTCCTTTCCTTCCGTTACCCTTTCCTTGCCTTGCCGTGCATTGCCTAGCCTTGCATTGTCGTGCCTTATCCTTGCCTCACCTGACCGTGCCTTCCCCTGCGTTACCCTTTCCTTGCCTTGCCGTGCATTGCCTAGCCCCGCGTTGTCGTGCCTTAGCCTTGTTACCCCTTGCCGTGCCGTTCCTTCCGTTACCCTTGCCTTCCCTTGCTTTCCCTTGCCTTCCTTGCGTTCCGTTGCACTTTGCTTGCTTTCCGTGCATTGCATAGCCTTGCGTTGTCGTGCCTTAGCCTTGCCTCGCCTGACCGTGCCTTCCCATGCGTTACCCTTTCCTTGCCTTGCCGTGCATTGCCTAGCCGTGCGTTGTCGTGCCTTAGCCTTGTTTCCCCTTGCCGTGCCGTTCCTTCCGTTACACTTGCCTTTCCCTGCTTTCCCTTGCCTTCCTTACCTTCCGTTACTCTATGCTTGCCTTCCGTGCATTGCCTAGCCTTGCGTTGTCGTGCCTTAGCGTTGCCTCGCCTGACCGTGCTTTCAAATGCGTTACCCTTTCCTTGCCTTGCCGTTCATTGCCTAGCGTTCGGTGTCGTGCCTTAGCCTTGTTTCCCCTTGCCGTGCCGTTCCTTCCGTTACCCTGGCCTTTCCTTGCTTTTCCTTGCCTAGCTTACTTTCCGTTACTCTTTGCTTGCCTTCCCTGAATTTCCCAGCCTTGCCTTGTCTTGCCTTAGCCTTCTCTCGCCTAACCTTGCCTTCCTTTGCTTTAAGCTTTCCTTGCATTGTCGTGCATCGCCTAGCCTTGCGTTTTCGTGCATTAGCCTTGCCTAGCCTCACCGTGCCTTTCCTTGGGATTCCCTTTGCTTGCCTTGCCGTGCATTGCCTAGCCGTGCGTTGTCGTGCCTTAGCCTTGTTTCCCCTTGCCGTGCCGTTCCTTCCGTTACCCTTGCCTTTCCTTGCTTTCCCTTGCCTTCCTTACCTTCCGTTACTCTTTGCTTCCCTTCCCTGCATTGCCTAGCCTTGCGTTGTCGTGCCTTAGCCTTATCTCGCCTGACCGGGCCTTCCTTTGCTTTAAGCTTTCCTTGCATTGTCGTGCATTGCCTAGCCTTGCGTTGTCGTGCATTAGCCTTGCCTAGCCTCACCGTGCCTTGCCTTGCGTTACCCTTTCCTTGCATTGCCCTGCATTGCCTAGCCGTGCGTTGTCGTGCTTTAGCCTTGTTTCCCCTTGCCGTGCCGTTCCTTCCGTTACACTTGCCTTTCTTTGCTTTCCCTTGCCTTCCTTACCTTCCGTGCATTGCCTAGCCTTGCGTTGTCATGCCTTAGCCTTGCATCGCCTGACCGTGCTTTCCCATGCGTTACCCTTTCCTTGCCTTGCCGTGCATTGCCTAGCGTTCAGTGTCGTGCCTTAGACTTGTTTCCCCTTGCCGTGCCGTTCCTTCCGTTACCATTGCCTTTCCTTGCTTTCCCTTGCCTTCCTTACCTTCCGTTACTCTTTGCTTGCCTTCCGTGCATTGCCTAGCCTTGCGTTGTCGTGCCTTAGCCTTATCTGGCCTGACCGTGCCTTCCTTTGCTTTAAGCTTTCCTTGCATTGTCGTGCATTGCCTAGCCTTGCGTTGTCGTGCATTAGCCTTGCATTGTCGTGCCTTACCTAGCCTCACCGTGCCTTGCCTTGCGTTACCCTTTCCTTGCCTTGCCGTGCATTGCCTAGCCGTGCGTTGTCGTGCCTTAGCCTTGTTTCCCCTTGCTGTGCCGTGCCTTTTTCTTACATTTGCCTTGCCTGGCGTTTCCTTGCCTTCCTTTCCTTCCGTTACTCTTTCCTTGCCTGCCTTGCCGTGCATTGCCTATCCTTGCATTGTCGTGCCTTATCCTTCCTCACCTGACCGTGCCTTCCCCTGCGTTACCCTTTCCTTGCCTTGCCGTGCATTGCCTAGCCCTGCGTTGTCGTGCCTTAGCCTTGTTACCCCTTGCCGTGCCGTTCCTTCCGTTACCCTTGCCTTCCCTTGCTTTCCCTTGCCTTCCTTGCGTTCCGTTACTCTTTGCTTGCTTTCCGTGCATTGCCTAGCCTTGCGTTGTCATGCCTTAGCCTTGCCTCGCCTGACCGTGCCTTGCCTTGCGTTACCCTTTCCTTGCCTTGCCGTGCATTGCCTAGCCGTGCGTTTTCGTGCCTTTGCCTTGTTTCCCCTTGCCGTGCCGTTCCTTCCGTTACACTTGCCTTTCCCTGCTTTCCCTTGCCTTCCTTACCTTCCGTTACTCTTTGCTTGCCTTCCGTGCATTGCCTAGCCTTGCGTTGTCGTGCCTTAGTGTTGCCTCGCCTGACCGTGCTTTCAAATGCGTTACCCTTTCCTTGCCTTGCCGTTCATTGCCTAGCGTTCGGTGTCGTGCCTTAGCCTTGTTTCCCCTTGCCGTGCCGTTCCTTCCGTTACCCTGGCCTTTCCTTGCTTTCCCTTGCCTTCCTTACCTCCCGTTACACTTTGCTTGCCTTCCGTGCATTTCCGAGCCGTGTGTTGTCGTGCCTTAGCCTTGTTTCCCCTTGCCGTTGCGTGCCTTTTGTTACACTTGCCTTGCCTGGCTTTCCTTGCCTTCCTTTCCTTCCGTTACCCTTTCCTTGCCTTGCCGTGCATTGCCTAGCCCTCCGTTGTCGTGCCTTAGCCTTGCCTCGCCTGAACGTGCTTTCCCATGCGTTACCCTTTCCTTGCCTTGCCGTGCATTGCCCAGCCTGCGTTGCCGTGCCTTAGACTTGTTTCCCCTTGCCGTGCAGTTCCTTCCGTTACCCTTGCCTTTCCTTGCTTTTCCTTGCCTTGCTTACCTTCCGTTACTCTTTGCTTCCCTTCCCTGCATTGCCTAGCCTTGCGTTGTCGTGCCTTAGCCTTATCTCGCCTGACCGTGCCTTCCCCTGCGTTACCCTTTCCTTGCCTTGCCGTGCATTGCCTAGCCCTGCGTTGTCGTGCCTTAGCCTTGTTTCCCCTTGCCGTGCAGTTCCTTCCGTTACCCTTGCCTTCCCTTGCTTTCCCTTGCCTTCCTTGCGTTCCGTTACTCTTTGCTTGCTTTCCGTGCATTACCTAGTCTTGCGATGTCATGCCTTAGCCTTGCCTCGCCTGACCGTGCTTTCCCATGCGTTACCCTTTCCTTGCCTTGCCGTGCATTGCCTAGCCGTGCGTTGTCGTGCCTTTGCCTTGTTTCACCTTGCCTTGCCGTTCCTTCCGTTACACTTGCCTTTCCCTGCTTACCCTTGCCTTCCTTACCTTCCGTTACTCTTTGCTTGCCTTCCCTGAATTGCCTAGCCTTGCGTTGTCGTGCCTTAGCGTTGCCTCGCCTGACCGTGCTTTCAAATGCGTTACCCTTTCCTTGCCTTGCCGTTCATTGCCTAGCGTTCGGTGTCGTGCCTTAGCCTTGCTTCCCCTTGCCGTGCCGTTCCTTCCGTTACCCTGGCCTTTCCTTGCTTTTCCTTGCCTAGCTTACCTTCCGTTACTCTTTGCTTGCCTTCCCTGAATTTCCTAGCCTTGCGTTGTCTTGCCTTAGCCTTATCACGCCTAACCTTGCATTCCTTTGCTTTAAGCTTTCCTTGCATTGTCGTGCATCGCCTAGCCTTGCGTTTTCGTGCATTTGCCTTGCCTAGCCTCACCGTGCCTTTCCTTGCGATACCCTTTGCTTGCCTTGCCGTGCATTGCCTAGCCGTGCGTTGTCGTGCCTTAGACTTGTTTCCCCTTGCCGTGCCGTTCCTTCCGTTACCCTTGCCTTTCCTTGCTTTTCCTTGCCTTCCTTACCTTCCGTTACTCTTTGCTTCCCTTCCCTGCATTGCCTAGCCTTGCGTTGTCGTGCCTTAGCCTTATCTCGCCTGACCGTGCCTTCCTTTGCTTTAAGCTTTCCTTGCATTGTCGTGCATTGCCTAGCCTTGCGTTGTCGTGCATTAGCCTTGCCTAGCCTCACCGTGCCTTGCCTTGCGTTACCCTTTGCTTGCCTTGCCGTGCATTGCCTAGCCGTGCGTTGTCGTGCCTTAGCCTTGTTTCCCCTTGCCGTGGCGTGCCTTTTGTTACACTTGCCTTGCCTGGCTTTGCCTTGCCTTCCTTTCCTTCCGTTACTCTTTCCTTGCCTTGCCGTGCATTGCCTAGCCTTGCATTGTCGTGCCTTATGCTTGCCTCTCCAGACCGTGCCTTCCCCTGCGTTACCCTTTCCTTGCCTTGCCGTGCATTGCCTAGCCGTGGGTTGTCGTGCCTTAGCCTTGTTTCCCCTTGCCTTGGCGTGCCTTTTGTTACATTTTCCTTGCATGGCTTTGCGTTGCCTTCCTTTCCTTCCGTTACTCTTTCTTTGCGTTGCCGTGCACTGCCTAGCCTTGCATTTTCGTGCCTTATCCTTGGCTCACCTGACCGTGCCATCCCTTGCGTTACCCTTTCCTTGCCTTGCCGTGCATTGACTAGCCTTGCGTTGTCGTGCCTTAGCCTTGCCTCGCCTGACCGTGCTTTACCATGCGTTACCCTTTCCTTGACTTGCCGTAAATTGCCTAGCCTGCGTTGCCGTGCCTTAGCCTTGTTTCCCCTTGCCGTGCCGTTCCTTCCGTTACACTTGCCTTTCCCTGCTTTCCCTTGCCTTCCTTACCTTCCGTTACTCTTTGCTTGCCTTCCGTGCATTGCCTAGACTTGCGTTGTCGTGCCTTAGCGTTGCCTCGCCTGACCGTGCTTTCAAATGCGTTACCCTTTCCTTGCCTTGCCGTTCATTGCCTAGCGTTCGGTGTCGTGCCTTAGCCTTGTTTCCCCTTGCCGTGCCGTTCCTTCCGTTACCCTGGCCTTTCCTTGCTTTCCCTTGCCTTCCTTACCTCCCGTTACTCTTTGCTTGCCTTCCGTGCATTTCCTAGCCGTGTGTTGTCGTGCCTTAGCCTTGTTTCCCCTTGCCGTTGCGTGCCTTTTGTTACACTTGCCTTGCCTGGCTTTCCTTGCCTTCCTTTCCTTCCGTTACTCTTTCCTTGCCTTGCCGTGCATTGCCTAGCCTTGCATTGTCGTGCCTTATGCTTGCCTCTCCAGACCGTGCCTTCCCCTGCGTTACCCTTTCCTTGCCTTGCCGTGCATTGCCTAGCCGTGCGTTGTCGTGCCTTAGCCTTGTTTCCCATTGCCGTGGCGTGCCTTTTGTTACACTTGCCTTGCCTGGCTTTGCCTTGCCCTCCTTTCCTTCCGTTACTCTTTCCTTGCCTTGCCGTGCATTGCCTAGCCTTGCATTTTCGTGCCTTATCCTTGCCTCACCTGACCGTGCCATCCCTTGCGTTACCCTTTCCTTGCCTTGCCGTGCATTGCATAGCCCTGCGTTGTCGTTCCTTAGCCTTGTTACCCCTTGCCGTGCCGTTCCTTCCGTTACCCTTGCCTTCCCTTTCTTTCCCTTGCCTTCCTTGCGTTCCGTTACTCTTTGCTTGCTTTCCGTGCATTGCCTAGCCTTGCGTTGTCATGCCTTAGCCTTGCCTCGCCTGACCGTGCTTTCCCATGCGTTACCCTTTCCTTGCCTTGCCGTGCATTGCCTAGCGTGCGTTGTCGTGCCTTAGCCTTGTTTCCCCTTGCCGTGCCGTTCCTTCCATTACACTTGCCTTTCCTTGCTTTCCCTTGCCTTCCTTACCTTCCGTTACTCTTTGTTTGCCTTCCGTGCATTGCCTAGCCTTGCGTTGTCGTGCCTTTGCCTTATCTCGACTGACCTTGCCTTCCTTTGCTTTAAGCTTTCCTTGCATTGTCGTGCATTGCCTAGCCTTGCGTTGTCGTGCCTTAGCCTTGCCTCGCCTGCAAGTGCTTTCCCATGCGTTACCCTTTCCTTGCCTTGCCGTGCATTGCCCAGCCTGCGTTGCCGTGCCTTAGCCTTGTTTCCCCTTGCCGTGCAGTTCCTTCCGTTACCCTTGCCTTTCCTTGCTTTTCCTTGCCTTGCTTACCTTCCGTTACTCTTTGCTTCCCTTCCCTGCATTGCCTAGCCTTGCGTTGTCGTGCCTTAGCCTTATCTCGCCTGACCGTGCCTTCCTTTGCTTTAAGCTTTCCTTGCATTGTCGTGCATTGCCTAGCCTTGCGTTGTCGTGCATTAGCCTTGCCTAGCCTCACCGTGCCTTGCCTTGCGTTACCCTTTCCTTGCCTTGCCGTGCATTGCCTAGCCGTGCGTTGTCGTGCCTTAGCCTTGTTTCCACTTGCTGTGCCGTGCCTTTTTCTTACATTTGCCTTGCCTGGCATTGCCTTGCCTTCCTTTCCTTCCGTTACTCTTTCCTTGCCTTGCCGTGCATTGCCTACCCTTGCATTGTCGTGCCTTATCCTTGCCTCACCTGACCGTGCCTTCCCCTGCGTTACCCTTTCCTTGCCTTGCCGTGCATTGCCTAGCCCTGCGTTGTTTCCCCTTGCCGTGCCGTTCCTTCCGTTACCCTTGCCTTCCCTTGCTTTCCCTTGCCTTCCTTGCCTTCCGTTACTCTTTGCTTGCCTTCCGTGCATTGCATAGCCTTGCGTTGCCTTCCCTTAGACTTGCATTTCCTTGCCGTGCCTTCCGTTACCCTTTCCTTGCATTGCCGTGCAATGCCTAGCCTTGCGTTGTCGTGCCTTAGCCTTGTCTCCCCTTGCCGTGCCGTTCCTTCCGTTACACTTGCCTTTCCTTGCTTTCCCTTGCCTTCCTTACCTTCCGTTACTCTTTGCTTGCCTTCCGTGCATTGCTTAGCCTTGCGTTGTCGTGCCTTAGCGTTGCCTCGCCTGACCGTGCTTTCAAATGCGTTACCCTTTCCTTGCTTTGCCGTTGATTGCCTAGCGTTCGGTGTCGTGCCTTAGCCTTGTTTCCCCTTGCCGTGCCGTTCCTTCCGTTACCCTGGCCTTTCCTTGCTTTTCCTTGCCTAGCTTACATTCCGTTACTCTTTGCTTGCCTTCCCTGAATTTCCTAGCCTTGCGTTGTCTTGCCTTAGCCTTATCTCGCCTAGCCTTGCCTTCCTTTGCTTTAAGCTTTCCTTGCATTGTCGTGCATCGCCTAGCCTTGCGTTTTCGTGCATTAGCCTTGCCTAGCCTCACCGTGCCTTTCCTTGGGATTCCCTTTGCTTGCCTTGCCGTGCATTGCCTAGCCGTGCGTTGTCGTGCCTTAGCCTTGTTTCCCCTTGCCGTGCCGTTCCTTCCGTTACCCTTGCCTTTCCTTGCTTTCCCTTGCCTTCCTTACCTTCCGTTACTCTTTGCTTCCCTTCCCTGCATTGCCTAGCCTTGTGTTGTCGTGCCTTAGCCTCATCTCGCCTGACCGTGCCTTCCTTTGCTTTAAGCTTTCCTTGCATTGTCGTGCATTGCCTAGCCTTGCGTTGTCGTGCATTAGCCTTGCCTAGCCTCACCGTGCCTTGCCTTGCGTTACCCTTTCCTTGCCTTGCCGTGCATTGCCTAGCCTTGCGTTGTCGTGCCTTAGCCTTGTTTCCCCTTGCCGTGGCTTGCCTTTTGTTACACTTGCCTTGCCTGGCTTTGCCTTGCCTTCCTTTCCTTCCGTTACTCTTTCCTTGCCTTGCCGTGCATTGCCTAGCCTTGCATTGTCGTGCCTTATGCTTGCCTCTCCAGACCGTGCCTTCCCCTGCGTTACCCTTTCCTTGCCTTGCCGTGCATTGCCTAGCCGTGCGTTGTCGTGCCTTAGCCTTGTTTCCCCTTGCCGTGGCGTGCCTTTTGTTACACTTTCCTTGCATGGCTTTGCGTTGCCTTCCTTTCCTTCCGTTACTCTTTCCTTGCCTTGCCGTGCATTGCCTAGCCTTGCATTTTCGTGCCTTATCCTTGCCTCACCTGACCGTGCCATCCCTTGCGTTACCCTTTCCTTGCCTTGCCGTGCATTGCCTAGCCCTGCGTTGTCGTGCCTTAGCCTTGTTACCCCTTGCCGTGCCGTTCCTTCCGTTACCCTTGCCTTCCCTTGCTTTCCCTTGCCTTCCTTGCGTTCCGTTACTCTTTGCTTGCTTTCCGTGCATTACCTAGCCTTGCGTTGTCATGCCTTAGCCTTGCCTCGCCTGACCGTGCTTTCCCATGCGTTACCCTTTCCTTGCCTTGCCGTGCATTGCCTAGCGTGCGTTGTCGTGCCTTAGCCTTATCTCGCCTGACCGTGCCTTCCTTTCCTTTAAGCTTTCCTTGCATTGTCGTGCATTGCCTAGCCTTGCGTTGTCGTGCATTAAACTTGCCTAGCCTCACCGTGCCTTGCCTTGCGTTACCCTTTCCTTGCCTTGCCGTGCATTTCCTAGCCGTGTGTTGTCGTGCCTTAGCCTTGTTTCCCCTTGCCGTTGCGTGCCTTTTGTTACACTTGCCTTGCCTGGCTTTGCCTTGCCTTCCTTTCCTTCCGTTACTCTTTCCTTGCCTTGCCGTGCAATGCCTAGCCCTGCGTTGTCGTGCCTTAGCCTTGTTACGCCTTCCCGTGCCGTTCCTTCCGTTACCCTTGCCTTCCCTTGCTTTCCCTTGCCTTCCTTGCGTTCCGTTACTCTTTGCTTGCTTTCCGTGCATTGCCTAGCCTTGCGTTGTCGTGCCTTAGCCTTGCCTCGCCTGACCGTGCTTTCCCATGCGTTACCCTTTCCTTGAATTGCCGTGTATTGCCTAGCGTGCGTTGTCGTGCCTTAGCCTTGTTTCCACTTGCCATGCCATTCCTTCCGTTACACTTGCCTTTCCTTGCTTTCCCTTGCCTTCCTTACCTTCCGTTACTCTTCGTGCATTGCCTAGCCTTGCGTTGTCGTGCCTTAGCCTTGTTTACCCTTGCCGTGCCGTGCCTTTTGTTACACTTGCCTTGCCTGGTTTTGCCTTGCCTTCCTTTCCTTCCGTTACTCTTTCCTTGCCTTGCCGTGCACTGCCTAGCTTTGCATTGTCGTGCATTAGCCTTGCCTCACCTGACCGTGCCTTCCCTTGCGTTACCCTTTCCTTGCCTTGCGGTGAATTGCCTAGCCCTGCCTTCTCGTGCCTTAGCCTTGTTACCCCTTGCCGTGCCGTTCCTTCCGTTACCCTTGCCTTCCCTTGCTTTCCCTTTCCTTCCTTGCGTTCCCTTACTCCTTGCTTGCTTTCCGTGCATTGCCTAGCCTTGCGTTGTCGTGCCTTAGCCTTGCCTCGCCTGACCGTGCTTTCCCATGCGTTACCCTTTCCTTGCCTTGCCGTGCATTGCCTAGCCTACGTTGCCGTGCCTTAGCCTTGTTTCCCCTTGCCGTGCCGTTCCTTCCGTTACCCTTGCCTTTCCTTGCTTTTACTTGCCTTGCTTACCTTCCGTTACTCTTTGCTTCCCTTCCCTGCATTGCCTAGCCTTGCGTTGTCGTGCCTTAGCCTTATCTCGCCTGACCGTGCCTTCCTTTGCTTTAAGGTTTCCTTGCATTGTCGTGCATTGCCTAGCCTTGCGTTGTCGTGCATTAGCCTTGCCTAGCCTCACCGTGCCTTGCCTTGCGTTACCCTTTCATTGCCTTGCCGTGCATTGCCTAGCCGTGCGTTGTCGTGCCTTAGCCTTGTTTCCCCTTGCTGTGCCGTGCCTTTTTCTTACATTTGCCTTGCCTGGCGTTGCCTTGCCTTCCTTTCCTTCCGTTACTCTTTCCTTGCCTTGCCGTGCATTGCCTAGCCTTGCATTGTCGTGCCTTATCCTTGCCTCACCTGACCGTGCCTTCCCCTGCGTTACCCTTTCCTTGCCTTGCCGTGCATTGCCTAGCCCTGCGTTGTCGTGCCTTAGCCTTGTTACCCCTTGCCGTGCCGTTCCTTCCGTTACCCTTGCCTTCCCTTGCTTTCCCTTGCTTTCCTTGCGTTCCGTTACTCTTTGCTTGCTTTCCGTGCATTGCCTAGCCTTGCGTTGTCATGCCTTAGCCTTGCCTCGCCTGACCGTGCTTTCCCATGCGTTACCCTTTCCTTGCCTTGCCGTGCATTGCCTAGCCGTGCGTTGTCGTGCCTTTGCCTTGTTTCCCCTTGCCGTGCCGTTCCTTCCGTTACACTTGCCTTTCCCTGCTTTCCCTTGCCTTCCTTACCTTCCGTTACTCTTTGCTTGCCTTCCGTGCATTGCCTAGACTTGCGTTGTCGTGCCTTAGCGTTGCCTCGCCTGACCGTGCTTTCAAATGCGTTACCCTTTCCTTGCCTTGCCGTTCATTGCCTAGCGTTCGGTGTCGTGCCTTAGCCTTGTTTCCCCTTGCCGTGCCGTTCCTTCCGTTACCCTGGCCTTTCCTTGCTTTCCCTTGCCTTCCTTACCTTCCGTTACTCTTTGCTTGCCTTCCGTGCATTGCCTAGCCGTGTGTTGTCGTGCCTTAGACTTGTTTCCCCTTGCCGTTGCATGCCTTTTGTTACACTTGCCTTGCCTGGCTTTGCCTTGCCTTCCTTTCCTTCCGTTACTCTTTCCTTGCCTTGCCGTGCATTGCCTAGACCTGCGTTGTCGTGCCTTAGCCTTGTTACGCCTTGCCGTGCCGTTCCTTCCGTTACCCTTGCCTTCCCTTGCTTTCCCTTGCCTTCCTTGCGTTCCGTTACTCTTTGCTTGCTTTCCGTGCATTGCCTAGCCTTGCGTTGTCATGCCTTAGGCTTGCCTCGCCTGACCGTGCTTTCCCATGCGTTACCCTTTCCTTGAATTGCCGTGTATTGCCTAGCGTGCGTTGTCGTGCCTTAGCCTTGTTTCCACTTGCCATGCCATTCCTTCCGTTACACTTGCCTTTCCTTGCTTTCCCTTGCCTTCCTTACCTTCCGTTACTCTTCGTGCATTGCCTAGCCTTGCGTTGTCGTGCCTTAGCCTTGTTTACCCTTGCCGTGCCGTGCCTTTTGTTACACTTGCCTTGCCTGGCTTTGCCTTGCCTTCCTTTCCTTCCGTTACTCTTTCCTTGCCTTGCCGTGCACTGCCTAGCCTTGCATTGTCGTGCATTAGCCTTGCCTCACCTGACCGTGCCTTCCCTTGCGTTACCCTTTCCTTGCCTTGCGGTGAATTGCCTAGCCCTGCCTTCTCGTGCCTTAGCCTTGTTACCCCTTGCCGTGCCGTTCCTTCCGTTACCCTTGCCTTCCCTTGCTTTCCCTTTCCTTCCTTGCGTTCCCTTACTCCTTGCTTGCTTTCCGTGCATTGCCTAGCCTTGCGTTGTCGTGCCTTAGCCTTGCCTCGCCTGACCGTGCTTTCCCATGCGTTACCCTTTCCTTGCCTTGCCGTGCATTGCCTAGCGTGCCTTGTCGTGCCTTAGCCTTGTTTCCCCTTGCCGTGCCGTTCCTTCCGTTACCCTTGCCTTTCCTTGCTTTTACTTGCCTTGCTTACCTTCCGTTACTCTTTGCTTTTCTTCCCTGCATTGCCTAGCCTTGCGTTGTCGTGCCTTAGCCTTATCTCGCCTGACCGTGCCTTCCTTTGCTTTAAGCTTTCCTTGCATTGTCGTGCATTGCCTAGCCGTGCGTTGTCGTGCCTTAGCCTTGTTTCCCCTTGCCGTGCCGTTCCTTCCGTTACACTTGCCTTTCTTTGCTTTCCCTTGCCTTCCTTACCTTCCGTTACTCTTTGCTTGCCTTCCGTGCATTGCCTAGCCTTGCGTTGTCATGCCTTAGCCTTGCCTCGCCTGACCGTGCTTTCCCATGCGTTACCCTTTCCTTGCCTTGCCGTACATTGCCTAGCGTTCAGTGTCGTGCCTTAAACTTGTTTCCCCTTGCCGTGCCGTTCCTTCCGTTACCATTGCCTTTCCTTGCTTTACGTTGCCTTCCTTACCTTCTGTTACTCTTTGCTTGCCTTCCGTGCATTGCCTAGCCTTGCGTTGTCATGCCTTAGCCTTATCTGGCCTGACCGTGCCTTCCTTTGCTTTAAGGTTTCCTTGCATTGTCGTGCATTGCCTAGCCTTGCGTTGTCGTGCATTAGCCTTGCCTAGCCTCACCGTGCCTTGCCTTGCGTTACCCTTTCCTTGCCTTGCCGTGCATTGCCTAGCCGTGCGTTGTCGTGCCTTAGCCTTGTTTCCCCTTGCTGTGCCGTGCCTTTTTCTTACATTTGCCTTGCCTGGCGTTGCCTTGCCTTCCTTTCCTTCCGTTACTCTTTCCTTGCCTTGCCGTGCATTGCCTATCCTTGCATTGTCGTGCCTTATCCTTCCTCACCTGACCGTGCCTTCCCCTGCGTTACCCTTTCCTTGCCTTGCCGTGCATTGCCTAGCCCTGCGTTGTCGTCCCTTAGCCTTGTTACCCCTTGCCGTGCCGTTCCTTCCGTTACCCTTGCCTTCCCTTGCTTTCCCTTGCCTTCCTTGCGTTCCGTTACTCTTTGCTTGCTTTCCGTGCATTGCCTAGCCTTGCGTTGTCATGCCTTAGCCTTGCCTCGCCTGACCGTGCTTTCCCATGCGTTACCCTTTCCTTGCCTTGCCGTGCATTGCCTAGCCGTGCTTTGTCGTGCCTTTGCCTTGTTTCCCCTTGCCGTGCCGTTCCTTCCGTTACACTTGCCTTTCCCTGCTTTCCCTTGCCTTCCTTACCTTCCGTTACTCTTTGCTTGCCTTCCGTGCATTGCCTAGACTTGCGTTGTCGTGCCTTAGCGTTGCCTCGCCTGACCGTGCTTTCAAATGCGTTACCCTTTCCTTGCCTTGCCGTTCATTGCCTAGCGTTCGGTGTCGTGCCTTAGCCTTGTTTCCCCTTGCCGTGCCGTTCCTTCCGTTACCCTGGCCTTTCCTTGCTTTCCCTTGCCTTCCTTACCTCCCGTTACACTTTGCTTGCCTTCCGTGCATTTCCTAGCCGTGTGTTGTCGTGCCTTAGCCTTGTTTCCCCTTGCCGTTGCATGCCTTTTGTTACACTTGCCTTGCCTGGCTTTCCTTGCCTTCCTTTCCTTCCGTTACTCTTTCCTTGCCTTGCCGTGCATTGCCTAGACCTGCGTTGTCGTGCCTTAGCCTTGTTACGCCTTGCCGTGCCGTTCCTTCCGTTACCCTTGCCTTCCCTTGCTTTCCCTTGCCTTCCTTGCGTTCCGTTACTCTTTGCTTGCTTTCCGTGCATTGCCTAGCCTTGCGTTGTCATGCCTTAGGCTTGCCTCGCCTGACCGTGCTTTCCCATGCGTTACCCTTTCCTTGAATTGCCGTGTATTGCCTAGCGTGCGTTGTCGTGCCTTAGCCTTGTTTCCACTTGCCATGCCATTCCTTCCGTTACACTTGCCTTTCCTTGCTTTCCCTTGCCTTCCTTACCTTCCGTTACTCTTCGTGCATTGCCTAGCCTTGCGTTGTCGTGCCTTAGCCTTGTTTACCCTTGCCGTGCCGTGCCTTTTGTTACACTTGCCTTGCCTGGCTTTGCCTTGCCTTCCTTTCCTTCCGTTACTCTTTCCTTGCCTTGCCGTGCACTGCCTAGCTTTGCATTGTCGTGCATTAGCCTTGCCTCACCTGAGCGTGCCTTCCCTTGCGTTACCCTTTCCTTGCCTTGCGGTGAATTGCCTAGCCCTGCCTTCTCGTGCCTTAGCCTTGTTACCCCTTGCCGTGCCGTTCCTTCCGTTACCCTTGCCTTCCCTTGCTTTCCCTTTCCTTCCTTGCGTTCCGTTACTCCTTGCTTGCTTTCCGTGCATTGCCTAGCCTTGCGTTGTCGTGCCTTAGCCTTGCCTCGCCTGACCGTGCTTTCCCATGCGTTACCCTTTCCTTGCCTTGCCGTGCATTGCCTAGCCTACGTTGCCGTGCCTTAGCCTTGTTTCCCCTTGCCGTGCCGTTCCTTCCGTTGCCCTTGCCTTTCCTTGCTTTTACTTGCCTTGCTTACCTTCCGTTACTCTTTGCTTCTCTTCCCTGCATTGCCTAGCCTTGCGTTGTCGTGCCTTAGCCTTATCTCGCCTGACCGTGCCTTCCTTTGCTTTAAGCTTTCCTTGCATTGTCGTGCATTGCCTAGCCTTGCGTTGTCGTGCATTAGCCTTGCCTAGCCTCACCGTGCCTTGCCTTGCGTTACCCTTTCCTTGCATTGCCCTGCATTGCCTAGCCGTGCGTTGTCGTGCCTTAGCCTTGTTTCCCCTTGCCGTGCCGTTCCTTTCGTTACACTTGCCTTTCTTTGCTTTCCCTTGCCTTCCTTACCTTCCGTTACTCTTTGCTTGCCTTCCGTGCATTGCCTAGCCTTGCGTTGTCATGCCTTATCCTTGCCTCGCCTGACCGTGCTTTCCCATGCGTTACCCTTTCCTTGCCTTGCCGTTCATTGCCTAGCGTTCAATGTCGTGCCTTAGACTTGTTTCCCCTTGCCGTGCCGTTCCTTCCGTTACCATTGCCTTTCCTTGCTTTCCGTTGCCTTCCTTACCTTCCGTTACTCTTTGCTTGCCTTCCGTGCATTGCCTAGCCTTGCGTTGTCATGCCTTAGCCTTATCTGGCCTGACCGTGCCTTCCTTTGCTTTAAGGTTTCCTTGCATTGTCGTGCATTGCCTAGCCTTGCGTTGTCGTGCATTAGCCTTGCCTAGCCTCACCGTGCCTTGCCTTGCGTTACCCTTTCCTTGCCTTGCCGTGCATTGCCTAGCCGTGCGTTGTCGTGCCTTAGCCTTGTTTCCCCTTGCTGTGCCGTGCCTTTTTCTTACAATTGCCTTGCCTGGCGTTGCCTTGCCTTCCTTTCCTTCCGTTACTCTTTCCTTGCCTTGCCGTGCATTGCCTATCCTTGCATTGTCGTGCCTTATCCTTCCTCACCTGACCGTGCCTTCCCCTGCGTTACCCTTTCCTTGCCTTGCCGTGCATTGCCTAGCCCTGTGTTGTCGTGCCTTAGCCTTGTTACCCCTTGCCGTGCCGTTCCTTCCGTTACCCTTGCCTTCCCTTGCTTTCCCTTGCCTTCCTTGCGTTCCGTTACTCTTTGCTTGCTTTCCGTGCATTGCCTAGCCTTGCGTTGTCATGCCTTAGCCTTGCCTCGCCTGACCGTGCTTTCCCATGCGTTACCCTTTCCTTGCCTTGCCGTGCATTGCCTAGCCGTGCGTTGTCGTACCTTTGCCTTGTTTCCCCTTGCCGTGCCGTTCCTTCCGTTACACTTGCCTTTCCCTGCTTTCCCTTGCCTTCCTTACCTTCCGTTACTCTTTGCTTGCCTTCCGTCCATTGCCTAGACTTGCGTTGTCGTGCCTTAGCGTTGCCTCGCCTGACCGTGCTTTCAAATGCGTTACCCTTTCCTTGCCTTGCCGTTCATTGCCTAGCGTTCGGTGTCGTGCCTTAGCCTTGTTTCCCCTTGCCGTGCCGTTCCTTCCGTTACCCTGGCCTTTCCTTGCTTTCCCTTGCCTTCCTTACCTCCCGTTACACTTTGCTTGCCTTCCGTGCATTTCCTAGCCGTGTGTTGTCGTGCCTTAGCCTTGTTTCCCCTTGCCGTTGCGTGCCTTTTGTTACACTTGCCTTGCCTGGCTTTCCTTGCCTTCCTTTCCTTCCGTTACTCTTTCCTTGCCTTGCCGTGCATTGCCTAGCCCTGCGTTGTCGTGCCTTAGCCTTGCCTCGCCTGAACGTGCTTTCCCATGCGTTACCCTTTCCTTGCCTTGCCGTGCATTGCCCAGCCTGCGTTGCCGTGCCTTAGCCTTGTTTCCCCTTACCGTACAGTTCCTTCCGTTACCCTTGCCTTTCCTTGCTTTTCCTTGCCTTGCTTACCTTCCGTTACTCTTTGCTTCCCTTCCCTGCATTGCCTAGCCTTGCGCTGTCGTGCCTTAGCCTTATCTCGCCTGACCGTGCCTTCCCCTGCGTTACCCTTTCCTTGCCTTGCCGTGCATTGCCTAGCCCTGCGTTATCGTGCCTTAGCCTTGTTACCCCTTGCCGTGCCGTTCCTTCCGTTACCCTTGCCTTCCCTTGCTTTCCCTTGCCTTCCTTGCGTTCCGTTACTCTTTGCTTGCTTTCCGTGCATTGCCTAGCCTTGCGATGTCATGCCTTAGCCTTGCCTCGCCTGACCGTGCTTTCCCATGCGTTACCCTTTCCTTGCCTTGCCGTGCATTGCCTAGCCGTGCGTTGTCGTGCCTTAGCCTTGTTTCCCCTTGCCGTGCCGTTCCTTCCGTTACACTTGCCTTTCTTTGCTTTCCCTTGCCTTCCTTACCTTCCGTTACCCTTTGCTTGCCTTCCGTGCATTGCCTAGCCTTGCGTTGTCGTGCCTTAGCCTTGCCTCGCCTGAACGTGCTTTCCCATGCGTTACCCTTTCCTTGACTTGCCGTGCATTGCCTAGCCTACGTTGCCGTGCCTTAGCCTTGTTTCCCCTTGCTGTGCCGTTCCTTCCGTTACCCTTGCCTTTCCTTGCTTTTACTTGCCTTGCTTACCTTCCGTTACTCTTTGGTTCTCTTCCCTGCATTGCCTAGCCTTGCGTTGTCGTGCCTTAGCCTTATCTCGCCTGACCGTGCCTTCCTTTGCTTTAAGCATTCCTTGCATTGTCGTGCATTGCCTAGCCTTGCGTTGTCGTGCATTAGCCTTGCCTATCCTCACCGTGCCTTGCCTTGCGTTACCCTTTCCTTGCCTTGCCGTGCATTGCCTAGCCGTGCGTTGTCGTGCCTTAGCCTTGTTTCACCTTGCCGTGACGTGCCTTTTGTTACACTTGCCTTGCCTTGCTTTGCCTTGCCTTCCTTTCCTTCCGTTACTCTTTCCTTGCCTTGCCGTGCATTGCCTAGCCTTGCATTGTCGTGCCTTATCCTTGCCTCAGCAGACCGTGCCTTCCCCTGCCTTACCCTTTCCTTGCCTTGCCATGCATTGCCTAGCCCTGCGTTGTCGTGCCTTAGCCTTCTTACCCCTTGCCGTGCCGTTCCTTCCGTTACCCTTGCCTTCCCTTGCTTTCCCTTGCCTTCCTTGCGTTCCGTTACTCTTTGCTTGCTTTCCGTGCATTGCCTAGCCTTGCGTTGTCGTGCCTTAGCCTTGCCTCGCCTGAACGTGCTTTCCGATGCGTTACCCTTTCCTTGCCTTGCCGTGCATTGCCTATCATACGTTGCCGTGCCTTAGCCTTGTTTCCCCTTGCCGTGCCGTTCCTTCCGTTACCCTTACCTTCCCTTGCTTTCCCTTGCCTTCCTTGCGTTCCGTTACTCTTTGCTTGCTTTCCGTGCATTGCCTAGCCTTGCGTTGTCGTGCCTTAGCCTTGCCTCGCCTCACCGTGCCTTCCCATGCGTTACCCTTTCCTTGCCTTCCCGTGCATTGCCTAGCCTTGCGTTGTCGTGCCTTAGCCTTGTTTCCCCTTGCCGTGCCGTTCCATCCGTTACACTTGGCTTTCCTTGCTTTCCCTTGCCTTCCTTACCTTCCGTTACTCTTTGCCTGCCTCCCGTGCATTGCCTAGCCTTGCATTGTCGTGCCTTATCCTTGCCTCACCTGACCGTGCCTTCCCCTGCGTTACCCTTTTCTTCCCTTAAAGTGCATTGCCTAGCGTGCGTTGTCGTGCCTTAGCCTTGTTTCCCCTTGCCGTGCCGTTCCTTCCGTTACACTTGCCTTTCCTTGCTTTTCCTTGCCTTGCTTACCTTCCGTTACTCTTTGCTTGCCTTCCCTGAATTTCCTAGCCTTGCGTTGTCGTGCCTTTGCCTTATCTCGCCTGACCTTGCCTTCCTTTGCTTTAAGCTTTCCTTGCCTTGCCGTGCATTGCCTAGCCGTGCGTTGTCGTGCCTTAGCCTTGTTTCCCCTTGCCGTGCAGTTCCTTCCGTTACACTTGCCTTTCTTTGATTTCCCTTGCCTTCCTTGCGTTCCGTTACACTTTGCTTGCTTTCCGTGCATTGCCTAGCCTTGCGTTGTCATGCCTTAGCCTTGCCTCGCCTGACCGTGCTTTCCCATGCGTTACCCTTTCCTTGCCTTGCCGTGCATTGCCTAGCGTGCGTTGTCGTGCCTTAGCATTGTTTCCACTTGCCGTGCCGTTCCTTCCGTTACACTTGCCTTTCCTTGCTTTCCCTACCTTCCGTTACTCTTTGCTTGCCTTCCGTGCATTGCCTAGGCTTGCGTTGTCGTGCCTTAGCGTTGCCTCGCCTGACCGTGCTTTCAAATGCGTTACCCTTTCCTTGCCTTGCCGTTCATTGCCTAGCGTTCGATGTCGTGCCTTAGCCTTGTTTGCCCTTCTCGTGCCGTTCCTTCCGTTACACTTGCCTTTCTTTGCTTTCCCTTGCCTTCCTTACCTTCCGTTACTCTTTGCTTGCCTTCCGTGCATTGCCTAGCCTTGCGTTGTCGTGCCTTAGCCTTATCTCGCCTGACCGTGCCTTCCTGTCCTTTAAGCTTTCCTTGCATTGTCGTGCATTGCCTAGCCTTGCGTTGTCGTGCATTAACCTTGCCTAGCCTCACCGTGCCTTGCCTTGCGTTACCCTTTCCTTGCCTTGCCGTGCATTTGCTAGCCGTGTGTTGTCGTGCCTTAGCCTTGTTACCCCTTGCCGTGCCGTTCCTTCCGTTACCCTTGCCTTCCCTTGCTTTCCCTTTCCTTCCTTGCATTCCGTTAATCCTTGCTTGCTTTCCGTGCATTGCCTAGCCTTGCGTTGGCTTTCCTTAGCCTTGCCTCGCCTGACCGTGCTTTCCCATGCGTTACCCTTTCCTTCCCTTGCCGTGCATTGCCTAGCCTGCGTTGTCGTGCCTTAGCCTTGTTTCCCCTTGCCGTGCCGTTCCTTGCGTTACCATTGCCTTTCCTTGCTTTCCCATGCCTTCCTTACCTTCCGTTACTCTTTGCTTGCCTTCCCTGCATTGCCTAGCCTTGCGTTGTCGTGCCTTAGCCTTATCTCGCCTGACCGTGCCTTCCTTTGCTTTAAGCTTTACTTGCATTGTCGTGCATTGCCTAGCCTTGCGTTGTCGTGCATTAGCCTTGCCTAGCCTCACCGTGCCTTGCCTTGCGTTACCCTTTCCTTGCCTTGCCGTGCATTTCGTAGCCGTGTGTTGTCGTGCCTTAGCCTTGTTTCCCCTTGCCGTTGCGTGCCTTTTGTTACACTTGCCTTGCCTGGCTTTGTCTTGCCTTCCTTTCCTTCCGTTAATCTTTCCTTCCCTTGCCGTGCATTGCCTAGCCCTGCGTTGTCGTGCCTTAGCCTTGTTACCCCTTAGCCGTGCCGTTCCTTCCGATACCCTTGCCTTCCCTTGCTTTCCCTTGCCTTCCTTGCGTTCCGTTACTCTTTGCTTGCTTTCCGTGCATTGCCTAGCCGTGCGTTGTCATGCCTTAGGCTTGCCTCGCCTGACCGTGCTTTCCCATGCGTTACCCTTTCCTTGCCTTGCCGTGCATTGCCTAGCGTGCGTTGTCGTGCCTTAGCCTTGTTTCCCCTTGCCGTGCCGTTCCTTCCGTTACAGTTGCCTTTCCTTGCTTTTCCTTGCCTTGCTTACCTTCCGTTACGCTTTGCTTGCCTTCCGTGCATTGCCTAGACTTGCGTTGTCGTGCATTAGTTTTATCTCGCCTCACCGTGCCTTCCTTTGCTTTAAGCTTTCCTTGCATTGTCGTGCATTGCCTAGCCTTGCGTTGTCGTGCATTAGCCTTGCCTAGCCTCACCGTGCCTTGCCTTGCGTTACCCTTTCCTTGCCTTGCCGTGCATTGCCTAGCCGTGAGTTGTCGTCCCTTAGCCTTGATTCCCCTTGCCGTGGCGTGCCTTTTGTCACACTTGCCTTGCCTTCCTTAACTTCCGTTACTCTTTCCTTGCCTTGCGGTGCATTGCCTAGCCTTGCATTGTCGTGCCTTATCCTTGCCTCACCTGACCGTGCCTTCCCCTGCGTTACCCTTTCCTTGCCTTGCCGTGCATTGGCTAGCCCTGCGTTGTCGTACCTTAGCCTTCTTACCCCTTGCCGTGTCGTTCCTTCCGTTACCCTTGCCTTCCCTTGCTTTCCCTTGCCTTCCTTGCGTTCCGTTACTCTTTGCTTGCTTTCCGTGCATTGCCTAGCCTTGCGTTGTCGTGCCTTATCCTTGCCTCGCCTGACCAAGCTTTCCCATGCGTTACCCTTTCCTTGCCTTGCCGTGCATTGCCTAGCGTGCGTTGTCGTGCCTTAGCCTTGTTTCCCCTTGCCGTGCCGTTGCTTCCGTTACACTTGCCTTTCCTTGCTTTCCCTTGCCTTCCTTACCTTCCGTTACTCTTTGCTTGCCTTCCGTGCATTGCCTAGCCTTGCGTTGTCGTGCCTTAGCCTTGCCTCGCCTGACCGTGCTTTCCCATGCGTTACCCTTTCCTTGCCTTGCCGTGCATTGCCTAGCGTTCGGTCTCGTGCCTTAGACTTGTTTCCCCTTGCCGTGCCGTTCCTTCCGTTACACTTGCCTTTCCTTGCTTTTCCTTGCCTTGCTTATCTTCCTTTACTCTTTGCTAGCCTTCCCTGAATTGCCTAGCCTTTCGTTGTCGTGCCCTTGCCTTATCTCGCCTGACCTTGCCTTCCTTTGCTTTAATCTTTCCTTGCATTGTCGTGCATTGCCTAGCCTTGCGTTTTCGTGCATTAGCCTTGGCTAGCCTCACCGTGCCTTGCCTTGCGTTACCCTTTGCTTGCCTTGCCGTGCATTGCCTAGCCGTGCGTTGTCGTGCCTTATCCTTGTTTCCCCTTGCCGTGCCGTTCCTTCCGTTACACTTGCCTTTCTTTGCTTTCCCTTGCCTTCCTTACCTTACGTTACCCTTTGCTTGGCTTCCGTGCATTGCCTAGCCTTGCGTTGTCGTGCCTTAGCCTTGCCTCGCCTGAACGTGCTTTCCCATGCGTTACCCTTTCCTTGCCTTGCCGTGCATTGCCCAGCCTGCGTTGCCGTGCCTTAGCCTTGTTTCCCCTTGCCGTGCAGTTCCTTCCGTTACCCTTGCCTTTCCTTGCTTTTCCTTGCCTTGCTTACCTTCCGTTACTCTTTGCTTCCCTTCCCTGCATTGCCTAGCCTTGCGTTGTCGTGCCTTAGCCTTATCTCGCCTGACCGTACCTTCCTTTGCTTTAAGCTTTCCTTGCATTGTCGTGCATTGCCTAGCCTTGCGTTGTCATGCATTAGCCTTGCCTAGCCTCACCGTCCCTTGCCTTGCGTTACCCTTTCCTTGCCTTGCCTTGCATTGCCTAGCCGTGCGTTGTCGTGCCTTAGCCTTGTTTCCCCTTGCCGTGGCGTGCCTTTTGGTACACTTGCCTTGCCTGGCTTTGACTTGCCTTCCTTTCCTTCCGTTACTCTTTCCTTGCCTTGCCGTGCATTGCCTAGCCTTGCGTTGTCATGCATTAGCCTTGCCTCGCCTGACCGTGCTTTCCCATGCGTTACCCTTTCCTTGCCGTGCCGTGCATTGCCTAGCCGTGCGTTGTCGTGCCTTAGCCTTGTTTCCCCTTGCCGTGCCGTTCCTTCCGTTACCCTTGCCTTTCCTTGCTTTCCCTTGCCTTCCTTACCTTCCGTTACTCTTTGCTTGCCTTCCGTGCATTGCCTAGCCTTGCGTTGTCGTGCCTTAGCCTTATCTCGCCTGACCGTACCTTCCTTTGCTTTAAGCTTTCCTTGCATTGTCGTGCATTGCCTAGCCTTGCGTTTTCGTGCCTTAGCGTTGCCTCGCCTGACCGTGCTTTCAAATGCGTTACCCTTTCCTTGCCTTGCCGTTCATTGCCTAGCGTTCGGTGTCGTGCCTTAGAATTGTTTCCGCTTGCCGTGCCGTTCCTTCCGTTACCCTGGCCTTTCCTTCCTTTTCCTTGCCTAGCTTACCTTCCGTCACTCTTTGCTTGCCTTCCCTGAATTTCCTAGCCTTGCGTTGTCGTGCCTTAGCCTTATCTCGCCTGACCTTGCCTTCCTTTGCTTTAAGCTTTCCTTGCATTGTCGTGCATCGCCTAGCCTTGCGTTTTCGTGCATTAGCCTTGCCTAGCCTCACCGTGCCTTTCCTTGCGTTACCCTTTGCTTGCCTTGCCGTGCATTGCCTAGCCGTGCGTTGTCGTGCCTTAGCCTTGTTTCCCCTTGCCGTGCCGTTCCTTCCGTTACACTTGCCTTTCTTTGCTTTCCCTTGCCTTCCTTACCTTCCGTTACTCTTTGATTGCCGTCCGTGCTTTGCCTAGCCTTGCGTTGTCGTGCCTTAGCCTTGCCTCGCCTGAATGTGCTTTCCCATGCGTTACCCTTTCCTTGCCTTGCCGTGCATTGCCTAGCCTACGTTGCCGTGCCTTAGCCTTGTTTCCCCTTGCCGTGCCGTTCCTTCCGTTACCCTTGCCTTCCCTTGCTTTCCCTTGCCTTCCTTGCGTTCCGTTACTCTTTGCTTGCTTTCCGTGCATTGCCTAGCCTTGCGTTGTCATGCCTTATCCTTGCCTCTCCTGACCGTGCTTTCCCATGCGTTACCCTTTCCTTGCCTTGCCGTGCATTGCCTAGCTTGCGTTGCCGTGCCTTAGCCTTGTTTCCCCTTGCCGTGCCGTTCCTTCCGTTACCCTTGCCTTTCCTTGCTTTCCCTTGCCTTCCTTGCGTTCCGTTACTCTTTGCTTGCTTTCCGTGCATTGCCTAGCCTTGCGTTGTCGTGCCTTAGCCTTGCCTCGCCTGACCGTGCTTTCCCATGCGTTACCCTTTCCTTGCCTTGCCGTTCATTGCCTAGCGTTCGGTGTCGTGCCTTAGCCTTGTTTCCCCTTGCCGTGCCGTTCCTTCCGTTACACTTGCCTTTCTTTGCTTTCCCTTGCCTTCCTTACCTTCCGTTACTCTTTGCTTGCCTTCCGTGCATTGCCTAGCCTTGCGTTGTCGTGCCTTAACCTTATCTCGCCTGACCGTGCCTTCCTTTGCTTTAAGCTTTCCTTGCATTGTCGTGCATTGCCTAGCCTTGCGTTGTCGTGCATTAACCTTGCCTAGCCTCACTGTGCCTTGCCTTGCGTTACCCTTTCCTTGCCTTGCCGTGCATTTCCTAGCCGTGTGTTGTCGTGCCTTAGCCTTGTTACCCCTTGCCTTGCCGTTCCTTCCGTTACCCTTGCCTTCCCTTGCTTTCCCTTTCCTTCCTTGCATTCCGTTACTCCTTGCTTGCTTTCCGTGCATTGCCTAGCCTTGCGTTGGCTTTCCTTAGCCTTGCCTCGCCTGACCGTGCTTTCCCATGCGTTACCCTTTCCTTCCCTTGCCGTGCATTGCCTAGCGTGCGTTGTCGTGCCTTAGCCTTGTTTCCCCTTGCCGTGCCGTTCCTTCCGTTACCCTTGCCTTTCTTTGCTTTCCCTTGCCTTCCTTACCTTCCTTTACTCTTTGCTTGCCTTCCGTGCATTGCCAAGCCTTGCGTTGTCGTGCCTTAGCCTTGCCTCCCCTGACCGTGCTTTCCCATGCGTTACCCTTTCCTTGCCTTGCCGTGCATTGCCTAGCGTGCGTTGTCGTGCCTTAGACTTGTTTCCCCTTGCCGTGCCGTTCCTTGCGTTACCATTGCCTTTCCTTGCTTTCCCTTGCCTTCCTTACCTTCCGTTACTCTTTGCTTGCCTTCCCTGCATTGCCTAGCCTTGCGTTGTCGTGCCTTAGCCTTATCTCGCCTGACCGTGCCTTCCTTTGCTTTAAGCTTTACTTGCATTGTCGTGCATTGCCTAGCCTTGCGTTGTCGTGCATTAGCCTTGCCTAGCCTCACCGTGCCTTGCCTTGCGTTACCCTTTCCTTGCCTTGCCGTGCATTTCCTAGCCGTGTGTTGTCGTGCCTTAGCCTTGTTTCCCCTTGCCGTTGCGTGCCTTTTGTTACACTTGCCTTGCCTGGCTTTGCCTTGCCTTCCTTTCCTTCCGTTACTCTTTCCTGCCTTGCCGTGCATTGCCTAGCCCTGCGTTGTCGTGCCTTAGCCTTGTTACCCCTTGCCGTGCCGTTCCTTCCGTTACCCTTGCCTTCCCTTGCTTTCCCTTGCCTTCCTTGCGTTCCGTTACTCTTTGCTTGCTTTCCGTGCATTGCTTAGGCTTGCGTTGTCATGCCTTAGGCTTGCCTCGCCTGACCGTGCTTTCCCATGCGTTACCCTTTCCTTGCCTTGCCGTGCATTGCCTAGCGTACGTTGTCGTGCCTTAGCCTTGTTTCCCCTTGCCGTGCCGTTCCTTCCGTTACACTTGCCTTTCCTTGCTTTCCCTTGCCTTCCTTACCTTCCGTTACTCTTTGCTTGCCTTCCGTGCATTGCCTAGCCTTGCGTTGTCGTGCCTTAGCTTTATCTCGCCTGACCGTGCCTTCCTTTGCTTTAAGCTTTCCTTGCATTGTCGTGCATTGCCTAGCCTTGCGTTGTCGTGCATTAACCTTGCCTAGCCTCACCGTGCCTTTCCTTGCGTTACCCTTTCCTTGCCTTGCCGTGCATTGCCTAGCCGTGCGTTGTCGTTCCTTAGCCTTGCCTCGCCTGAACGTGCTTTCCCATGCGTTACCCTTTCCTTGCCTTGCCGTGCATTGCCTAGCCGTGCATTGTCGTGCCTTAGCCTTGTTTCCCCTTGCCGTTGCGTGCCTTTTGTTACACTTGCCTTGCCTGGCTTTGCCTTGCCTTCCTTTCCTTCCGTTACACTTTCCTTGCCTTGCCGTGCATTGCCTAGCCTTGCGTTGTCGTGCCTTAGCCTTATCTCGCCTGACCGTGCCTTTCCCTGCGTTACCCTTTCCTTGCCTTGCCGTGCATTGCCTAGCCCTGCGTTGTCGTGCCTTAGCCTTCTTTCCCCTTGCCGTGCCGTTCCTTCCGTTACCCTTGCCTTTCCTTGCTTTTCCTTGCCTTGCTTACCTTCCGTTACTCTTTGCTTCCCTTCCCTGCATTGCCTAGCCTTGCGTTGTCGGGCCTTAGCCTTATCTCGCCTGACCGTGCCTTCCTTTGCTTTAAGCTTTCCTTGCATTGTCGTGCATTGCCTAGCCTTGCGTTGTCGTGCATTAGCCTTGCCTAGCCTCACCGTGCCTTGCCTTGCGTTACCCTTTCCTTGCCTTGCCGTGCATTTCCTAGCCGTGCGTTGTCGTGCCTTAGCCTTGTTTCCCCTTGCCGTGGCGTGCCTTTTGTTACACTTGCCTTGCCTGGCTTTGCCTTGCCTTCCTTTCCTTCCGTTACTCTTTCCTTGCCTTGCCGTGCATTGCCTAGCCTTGCATTGTCGTGCCTTATCCTTGCATCACCTGACCGTGCCTTCCCCTCCGTTACCCTTTCCTTGCCTTGCCGTGCATTGCCTAGCGTGCGTTGTCGTGCCTTAGCCTTGTTTCCCCTTGCCGTGCCGTTCCTTCCGTTACACTTGCCTTTCCTTGCTTTCACTTTCCTTGCTTACCTCCCGTTACTCTTTGCTTGCCTTCCCTGAATTGCCTAGCCTTGCGTTGTCGTGCCTTTGCCTTATCTCGCCTGACCTTGCCTTCCTTTGCTTTAAGCTTTCCTTGCCTTGCCGTGCATTGCCTAGCCGTGCGTTGTCGTGCCTTAGAATTGTTTCCCCTTGCCGTGCCGTTCCTTCCGTTACACTTGCCTTTCCTTGATTTCCCTTGCCTTCCTTGCGTTTCGTTACTCTTTGCTTGCTTTCCGTGCATTGCCTAGCCTTGCGTTGTCATGCCTTAGCCTTGCCTCGCCTGACCGTGCTTTCCCATGCGTTACCCTTTCCTTGCCTTGCCGTGCATTGCCTAGCCGTGCGTTGTCGTGCCTTAGCGTTGTTTCCCCTTGCCGTGCCGTTCCTTCCGTTACACTTGCCTTTCCTTGCTTTCCCTTGCCTTCCTTACCTTCCGTTACTCTTTGCTTGCCTTCCGTGCATTGCCTAGGCTTGCGTTGTCGTGCCTTAGCGTTGCCTCGCCTGACCGTGCTTTCAAATGCGTTACCCTTTCCTTGCCTTGCCGTGCATTGCCTAGCCGTGCGTTGTCGTGCCTTAGCCTTGTTTCCCCTTGCCGTGGCGTTCCTTCCGTTACCCTTGCCTTCCCTTGCTTTCCCTTGCCTTCCTTGCGTTCCGTTACTCTTTGCTTGCTTTCCGTGCATTGCCTAGCCTTGCGTTGTCGTGCCTTAGCCTTATCTCGCCTGACCGTGCCT
The DNA here is from genome assembly GCF_037893015.1 of Macrotis lagotis. Taxonomy (NCBI): domain Eukaryota; kingdom Metazoa; phylum Chordata; class Mammalia; order Peramelemorphia; family Peramelidae; genus Macrotis; species Macrotis lagotis. Next base: position 632,799 of record NW_027421922.1, read on the forward strand.
TCCTTTGCTTTAAGCTTTCCTTGCATTGTCGTGCATCGCCTAGCCTTGCGTTTTCGTGCCTTAGCCTTGCCTCGCCTGACCGTGCTTTCCCATGCGTTACCCTTTCCTTGCCTTGCCGTGAATTGCCTAGCGTGCGTTGTCCTCCCTTAGCCTTGCTTCCCCTTGCCGTGGCGTGCCTTTTGTCACACTTGCCTTGCCTGGCTTTGCCTTGCCTTCCTTTCCTTCCGTTACTCTTTCCTTGCCTTGCCGTGCATTGCCTAGCCTTGCATTGTCGTGCCTTATCCTTGCCTCACCTGACCGTGCCTTCCCCTGCGTTACCCTTTCCTTGCCTTGCCGTGCATTGCCTAGCCCTTCGTTGTCGTGCCTTAGCCTTGTTTCCCCTTGCCGTGCCGTTCCTTCCGTTACCCTTGCCTTTCCTTGCTTTTCCTTGCCTTGCTTACCTTCCGTTACTCTTTGCTTCCCTTCCCTGCATTGCCTAGAATTGCGTTGTCGTGCCTTAGCCTTATCTCGCCTGACCGTGCCTTCCTTTGCTTTAAGCTTTCCTTGCATTGTCGTGCATTGCCTAGCCTTGCGTTGTCGTGCATTAGCCTTGCCTAGCCTCACCGTGCCTTGCCTTGCGTTACCCTTTCCTTGCCTTGCCGTGCATTGCCTAGCCGTGCGTTGTCGTGCCTTAGCCTTGTTTCCCCTTGCCGTGGCGTGCCTTTTGTTACACTTGCCTTGCCTGGCTTTGCCTTGCCTTCCTTTCCTTCCGTTACTCTTTCCTTCCCTTGCCGTGCATTGCCTAGCCTTGCGTTGTCGTGCATTAGCCTTGCCTAGCCTCACCGTGCCTTGCCTTGCGTTACTCTTTCCTTGCCTTGCCGTGCATTGCCTAGCCTTGCATTTTCGTGCCTTATCCTTGCCTCACCTGACCGTGCCTTCCCTTGCGTTACCCTTTCCTTGCCTTGCCGTGCATTGCCTAGCCCTGCGTTGTCGTGCCTTAGCCTTGTTACCCCTTGCCGTGCCGTTCCTTCCGTTACCCTTGCCTTCACTTGATTTCCCTTGCCTTCCTTGCGTTCCGTTACTCTTTGCTTGCTTTCCGTGCATTGCCTAGCCTTGCGTTGTCATGCCTTAGCCTTGCCTCTCCTGACCGTGCTTTCCCATGCGTTACCCTTTCCTTGCCTTGCCGTGCATTGCCTAGCTTGCGTTGTCGTGCCTTAGCCTTGTTTCCCCTTGCCGTGCCGTTCCTTCCGTTACACTTCCCTTTCCTTGGTTTCCCTTGCCTTCCTTACTTTCCGTTACTCTTTCCTTGCCTTGCCGTGCATTACCTAGCCTGCGTTGCCGTGCCTTAGCCTTGTTTCCCCTTGCCGTGCCGTTCCTTCCGTTACCCTTGCCTTTCCTTGCTTTTCCTTGCCTTGCTTACCTTCCGTTACTCTTTGCTTGCCTTCCCTGAATTGCCTAGCCTTGCGTTGTGGTGCTTTAGCCTTATCTCGCCTGACTTTGCCTTCCTTTGCTTTAAGCTTTCCTTGCATTGTCGTGCATTGCCTAGCCTTGCGTTTTCGTGCATTAACCTTGCCTAGCCTCACCGTGCCTTGCTTGCGTTACCCTTTCCTTGCCTTGCCGTGCATTTCCTAGCCGTGCGTTGTCGTGCCTTAGCCTTGTTACCCCTTGCCGTGCCGTTCCTTCCGTTACCCTTGCCTTCCCTTGCTTTCCATTTACTTCCTTGCATTCCGTTACTCCTTGCTTGCTTTCCGTGCATTGCCTAGCCTTGCGTTGGCTTTCCTTAGCCTTGCCTCGCCTGACCGTGCTTTCCCATGCGTTACCCTTTCCTTGCCTTGCCGTGCATTGCCTAGCGTGCGTTGTCGTGCCTTAGACTTGTTTCCCCTTCCCGTGCCGTTCCTTCCGTTACACTTGCCTTTCTTTGCTTTCCCTTGCCTTCCTTACCTTCCGTTACTCTTTGCTTGCCTTGCGTGCATTGCCAAGACTTGCGTTGTCGTGCCTTAGCCTTGCCTCCCCTGATCGTGCTTTCCCATGCGTTACCCTTTCCTTGCCTTGCCGTGCATTGCCTAGCGTGCGTTGTCGTGCCTTAGACTTGTTTCCCCTTGCCGTGCCGTTCCTTCCGTTACACTTGCCTTTCCTTGCTTTCCCTTGCCTTCCTTACCTTCCGTTACTCTTTGCTTGCCTTCCCTGCATTGCCTAGCCTTGCGTTGTCGTGCCTTAGCCTTATCTCGCCTGACGGTGCCTTCCTTTGCTTTAAGCTTTACTTGCATTGTCGTGCATTGCCTAGCCTTGCGTTGTCGTGCATTAGCCTTGCCTAGCCTCACCGTGCCTTGCCTTGCGTTACCCTTTCCTTGCCTTGCCGTGCATTTCCTAGCCGTGTGTTGTCGTGCCTTAGCCTGGTTTCCCCTTGCCGTTGCGTGCCTTTTGTTACACTTGCCTTGCCTGGCTTTGCCTTGCCTTCCTTACCTTCCGTTACACTTTGCTTGCTTTCCGTGCATTGCCTAGCCTTGCGTTGTCATGCCTTAGCCTTGCCTCGCCTGACCGTGCTTTCCCATGCGTTACCCTTTCCTTGCCTTGCCGTGCATTGCCTAGCCGTGCGTTGTCGTGCCTTAGCCTTGTTTCCCCTTGCCGTGCCGTTCCTTCCGTTACACTTGCCTTTCCCTGCTTTCCCTTGCCTTCCTTGCCTTCCGTTACTCTATGCTTGCCTTCCGTGCATTGCCTAGACTTGCGTTTTCGTGCCTTAGCGTTGCCTCGCCTGACCGTGCTTTCAAATGCGTTACCCTTTCCTTGACTTGCCGTTCATTGCCTAGCGTTCGGTGTCGTGCCTTAGAATTGTTTCCCCTTGCCGTGCCGTTCCTTCCGTTACCCTGGCCTTTCCTTCCTTTTCCTTGCCTTGCTTACCTTCCGTTACTCTTTGCTTGCCTTCCCTGAATTTCCTAGCCTTGCGTTGTCGTGCCTTAGCCTTATCTCGCCTGACCTTGCCTTCCTTTGCTTTAAGCTTTCCTTGCATTGTCGTGCATCGCCTAGCCTTGCGTTTTCGTGCATTAGCCTTGCCTAGCCTCACCGTGCCTTTCCTTGCGTTACCCTTTGCTTGCCTTGCCGTGCATTGCCTAGCCGTGCGTTGTCGAGCCTTAGCCTTGTTTCCCCTTGCCGTGCCGTTCCTTCCGTTACACTTGCCTTTCTTTGCTTTCCCTTGCCTTCCTTACCTTCCGTTACTCTTTGCTTGCCGTCCGTGCTTTGCCTAGCCTTGCGTTGTCGTGCCTTAGCCTTGCCTCGCCTGAATGTGCTTTCCCATGCGTTACCCTTTCCTTGCCTTGCCGTGCATTGCCTAGCCTACTTTGCCGTGCCTTAGCCTTGTTTCCCCTTGCCGTGCCGTTCCTTCCGTTACCCTTACCTTCCCTTGCTTTCCCTTGCCTTCCTTGCGTTCCGTTACTCTTTGCTTGCTTTCCGTGCATTGCCTAGCCTTGCGTTGTCATGCCTTATCCTTGCCTCGCCTGACCGTGCTTTCCCATGCGTTACCCTTTCCTTGCCTTGCCGTGCATTGCCTAGCCTGCGTTGCCGTGCTTAGCCTTGTTTCCCGTTGCCGTGCCGTTCCTTCCGTTACCCTTGCCTTTCCTTGCTTTTCCTTGCCTTGCTTACCTTCCGTTACTCTTTGCTTGCCTTCCCTGAATTGCCTAGCCTTGCGTTGTCCTGCCTTTGCCTTATCTCGCCTGACCTTGCCTTCCTTTGCTTTAAGCTTTCCTTGCCTTGCCGTGCATTGCCTAGCCGTGCGTTTTCGTTCCTTAGCCTTGTTTCCCCTTGCCGTGCCGTTCCTTCCGTTACACTTGCCTTTCCTTGATTTCCCTTGCCTTCTTTGCGTTCCGTTACTCTTTGCTTGCTTTCCGTGCATTCCCTAGCCTTGCGTTGTCATGCCTTAGCCTTGCCTCGCCTGACCGTGCCTTCCCTTGCGTTACCCTTTCCTTTCCTTGCGGTGTATTGCCTAGCCTTGCGTTGTCCTGCCTTAGCCTTGTTTCCCCTTGCCGTGCCGTTCCTTCCGTTACACTTGCCTTTCCTTGCTTTCCCTTGCCTTCCTTACCTTCCGTTACTCTTTGCTTGCCTTCCGTGCATTGCCTAGCCTTGCGTTGTCGTGCCTTAGCGTTGCCTCGCCTGACCGTGCTTTCAAATGCGTTACCCTTTCCTTGCCTTGCCGTTCATTGCCTAGCGTTCCGTGTCGTGCCTTAGCCTTGTTTCCCCTTGCCGTGCCGTTCCTTCCGTTACACTTGCCTTTCTTTGCTTTCCCTTTCCTTCCTTACCTTCCGTTACTCTTTGCTTGCCTTCCGTGCATTGCCTAGCCTTGGGTTGTCGTGCCTTAGCCTTATCTCGCCTGACCGTGCCTTCCTTTGCTTTAAGCTTTCCTTGCATTGTCGTGCATTGCCTAGCCTTGCGTTGTCGTGCATTAGCCTTGCCTAGCCTCACCGTGCCTTGCCTTGCGTTACCCTTTCCTTGCCTTGCCGTGCATTGCCTAGCCGTGCGTTGTCGTGCCTTAGCCTTGTTTCCCCTTGCCGTGGCGTGCCTTTTGTTACACTTGCCTTGCCTGGCTTTGCCTTGCCTTCCTTTCCTTCCGTTACTCTTTCCTTGCCTTGCCGTGCATTGCCTAGCCTTGCATTGTCGTGCCTTATCCTTGCCTCACCTGACCGTGCCTTCCCCTGCGTTACCCTTTCCTTGCCTTGCCGTGCATTGCCTAGCGTGCGTTGTCGTGCCTTAGCCTTGTTTCCCCTTGCCGTGCCGTTCCTTCCGTTACACTTGCCTTTCCTTTCTTTTACTTGCCTTGCTTACCTTCCGTTACTCTTTGCTTGCCTTCCCTGAATTGCCTAGCCTTGCGTTGTCGTGCCTTAGCCTTATCTCGCCTGACCGTGCCTTCCTTTGCTTTAAGCTTTCCTTGCGTTGTCGTGCCTTAGCCTTGTTTCCCCTTGCCGTGCCGTTCCTTCCGTTACACTTGCCTTTCCTTGCTTTCCCTTGCCTTCCTTACCTTCCGTTACTCTTTGCTTGCTTTCCGTGCATTGCCTAGCCTTGCGTTGTCATGCCTTAGCCTTGCCTCGCCTGACCGTGCTTTCCCATGCGTTACCCTTTCCTTGCCTTGCCGTGCATTGCCTAGCCGTGCGTTGTCGTGCCTTAGCCTTGTTTCCCCTTGCCGTGCCGTTCCTTCCGTTACACTTGCCTTTCCTTGCTTTCCCTTGCCTTCCTTACCTTCCGTTACTCTTTGCTTGCCTTCCGTGCATTGCCTAGCCTTGCGTTGTCGTGCCTTAGCGTTGCCTCGCCTGACCGTGCTTTCAAATGCGTTACCCTTTCCTTGCCTTGCCGTTCATTGCCTAGCGTTCGTTGTCGTGCCTTAGCCTTGTTTCCCCTTGCCGTGCCGTTCCTTCCGTTACCCTTGCCTTCCCTTGCTTTCCCTTGCCTTCCTTGCGTTCCGTTACTCTTTGCTTGCTTTCCCTGCATTGCCTACCCTTGCGTTGTCGTGCCTTAGCCTTATCTCGCCTGACCGTGCCTTCCTTTGCTTTAAGCTTTCCTTGCATTGTCGTGCATTGCCTAGCCTTGCGTTGTCGTGCATTAGCCTTGCCTAGCCTCACCGTGCTTTTCCTTGCGTTACCCTTTCCTTGCCTTGCCGTGCATTGCCTAGCCGTGCGTTGTCGTGCCTTAGCCTTGTTTCCCCTTGCCGTGCCGTTCCTTTCGTTACACTTGCCTTTCTTTGCTTTCCCTTTCCTTCCTTACCTTCCGTTACTCTTTGCTTGCCTTCCGTGCATTGCCTAGCCTTGGGTTTTCGTGCCTTAGCCTTGCCTCGCCTGACCGTGCTTTCCCATGCGTTACCCTTTCGTTGCCTTGCCTTGAATTGCCTAGCGTGCGTTGTCGTGCCTTAGCCTTGTTTCCCCTTGCCGTGCCGTTCCTTCCATTACCATTGCCTTTCCTTGCTTTCCCTTGCCTTCCTTACCTTCCGTTACTCTTTGCTTGCCTTCCCTGAATTGCCTAGCCTTGCGTTGTCGTACCTTTGCCTTATCTCGCCTGACCTTGCCTTCCTTTGCTTTAAGCTTTCCTTGCATTGTCGTGCATTGCCTAGCCTTGCTTTGTCGTGCATTAACCTTGCCTAGCCTCACCGTGCCTTGCCTTGCGTTACCCTTTCCTTGCCTTGCCGTGCATTTCCTAGCCGTGTGTTGTCGTGCCTTAGCCTTGTTACCCCTTGCCGTGCCATTCCTTCCGTTACCCTTGCCTTCCCTTGCTTTCCATTTCCTTCCTTGCATTCCGTTACTCCTTGCTTGCTTTCCGTGCATTGCCTAGCCTTGCGTTGGCTTTCCTTAGCCTTGCCTCGCCTGACCGTGCTTTCCCATGCGTTACCCTTTCCTTGCCTTGCCGTGCATTGCCTAGCGTACGTTGTCGTGCCTTAGCCTTGTTTCCCCTTAACGTGCCGTTCCTTCCGTTACACTTGCCTTTCTTTGCTTTCCCTTGCATTCCTTACCTTCCGTTACTCTTTGCTTGCCTTCCGTGCATTGCCAAGCCTTGCGTTGTCGTGCCTTACCCTTGCCTCCCCTGACCGTGCTTTCCCATGCGTTACACTTTCCTTGCCTTGCCGTGCATTGCCTAGCGTGCGTTGTCGTGCCTTAGACTTGTTTCCCCTTGCCGTGCCTTTCCTTCCGTTACCCTTGCCTTTCCTTGCTTTTCCTTGCCTTGCTTACCTTCCGTTACACTTTCCTTCCCTTCCCTGCTTTGCCTAGCCTTGCGTTGTCGTGCCTTAGCCTTATCTCGCCTGACCGTGCCTTCCTTTGCTTTAAGCTTTCCTTGCATTGTCGTGCATTGCCTAGCCTTGCGTTGTCGTGCATTAGCCTTGCCTAGCCTCACCGTGCCTTGCCTTGCGTTACCCTTTCCTTGCCTTGCCGTGCATTGCCTAGCCGTGCGTTGTCGTGCCTTAGCCTTGTTTCCCCTTGCCGTGGCGTGCCTTTTGTTACACTTGCCTTGCCTGGCTTTGCCTTGCCTTCCTTTCCTTCCGTTACTCTTTCCTTGCCTTGCCGTGCATTGCCTAGCCTTGCATTGTCGTGCCTTATCCTTGCCTCACCTGACCGTGCCTTCCACTGCGTTACCCTTTCCTTGCCTTGCCGTGCATTGCCTAGCGTGCGTTGTCGTGCCTTAGCCTTGTTTCCCCTTGCCGTGCCGTTCCTTCCGTTACACTTGCCTTTCCTTGCTTTTACTTGCCTTGCTTACCTTCCGTTACTCTTTGCTTGCCTTCCCTGAATTGCCTAGCCTTGCGTTGTCGTGCCTTTGCCTTATCTCGCCTGACCTTGCCTTCCTTTGCTTTAAGCTTTCCTTGCCTTGCCGTGCATTGCCTAGCCGTGCGTTGTCGTGCCTTAGCCTTGTTTCCCCTTGCCGTGCCGTTCCTTCCGTTACACTTGCCTTTCCTTGCTTTCCCTTGCCTTCCTTGCGTTCCGTTACTCTTTGCTTGCTTTCCGTGCATTGCCTAGCCTTGCGTTGTCATGCCTTAGCCTTGCCTCGCCTGACCGTGCTTTCCCATGCGTTACCCCTTCCTTGCCTTGCCGTGCATTGCCTAGCCGTGCGTTGTCGTGCCTTAGCGTTGTTTCCCCTTGCCGTGCCGTTCCTTCCGTTACACTTGCCTTTCCTTGCTTTCCCTTGCCTTCCTTACCTTCCGTTACTCTTTGCTTGCCTTCCGTGCATTGCCTAGGCTTGCGTTGTCGTGCCTTAGCCTTGCCTCGCCTGACCGTGCTTTCAAATGCGTTACCCTTTCCTTGCCTTGCCGTGCATTGCCTAGCCGTGCGTTGTCGTGCCTTAGCCTTATCTCGCCTGACCGTGCCTTCCTTTGCTTTAAGCTTTCCTTGCATTGTCGTGCATCGCCTAGCCTTGCGTTTTCGTGCATTAGCCTTGCCTAGCCTCACCGTGCCTTTCCTTGCGTTACCCTTTGCTTGCCTTGCCGTGCATTGTCTAGCGTGCGTTGTCGTGCCTTAGCCTTGTTTCCCCTTGCCGTGCCGTTCCTTCCATTACCATTGCCTTTCCTTGCTTTCCCTTGCCTTCCTTACCTTCCGTTACTCTTTGCTTGCCTTCCGTGCATTGCCTAGCCTTGCGTTGTCGTGCCTTAGCCTTATCTCGCCTGACCGTGCCTTCCTTTGCTTTAAGCTTTCCTTGCATTGTCGTGCATTGCCTAGCCTTGCGTTGTCGTGCATTAACCTTGCCTAGCCTCACCGTGCCTTGCCTTGCGTTACCCTTTCCTTGCCTTGCCGTGCATTTCCTAGCCGTGTGTTGTCGTGCCTTAGCCTTGTTACCCCTTGCCGTGCCGTTCCTTCCGTTACCCTTGCCTTCCCTTGCTTTCCATTTCCTTCCTTGCATTCCGTTACTCCTTGCTTGCTTTCCGTGCATTGCCTAGCCTTGCGTTGGCTTTCCTTAGCCTTGCCTCGCCTGACCGTGCTTTCCCATGCGTTACCCTTTCCTTGCCTTGCCGTGCATTGCCTAGCGTACGTTGTCGTGCCTTAGCCTTGTTTCCCCTTAACGTGCCGTTCCTTCCGTTACACTTGCCTTTCTTTGCTTTCCCTTGCATTCCTTACCTTCCGTTACTCTTTGCTTGCCTTCCGTGCATTGCCAAGCCTTGCGTTGTCGTGCCTTAGCCTTGCCTCCCCTGACCGTGCTTTCCCATGCGTTACCCTTTCCTTGCCTTGCCGTGCATTGCCTAGCGTGCGTTGTCGTGCCTTAGACTTGTTTCCCCTTGCCGTGCCGTTCCTTCCGTTACCCTTGCCTTTCCTTGCTTTTCCTTGCCTTGCTTACCTTCCGTTACACTTTCCTTCCCTTCCCTGCTTTGCCTAGCCTTGCGTTGTCGTGCCTTAGCCTTATCTCGCCTGACCGTGCCTTCCTTTGCTTTAAGCTTTCCTTGCATTGTCGTGCATTGCCTAGCCTTGCGTTGTCGTGCATTAGCCTTGCCTAGCCTCACCGTGCCTTGCCTTGCGTTACCCTTTCCTTGCCTTGCCGTGCATTGCCTAGCCGTGCGTTGTCGTGCCTTAGCCTTGTTTCCCCTTGCCGTGGCGTGCCTTTTGTTACACTTGCCTTGCCTGGCTTTGCCTTGCCTTCCTTTCCTTCCGTTACTCTTTCCTTGCCTTGCCGTGCATTGCCTAGCCTTGCATTGTCGTGCCTTATCCTTGCCTCACCTGACCGTGCCTTCCACTGCGTTACCCTTTCCTTGCCTTGCCGTGCATTGCCTAGCGTGCGTTGTCGTGCCTTAGCCTTGTTTCCCCTTGCCGTGCCGTTCCTTCCGTTACACTTGCCTTTCCTTGCTTTTACTTGCCTTGCTTACCTTCCGTTACTCTTTGCTTGCCTTCCCTGAATTGCCTAGCCTTGCGTTGTCGTGCCTTTGCCTTATCTCGCCTGACCTTGCCTTCCTTTGCTTTAAGCTTTCCTTGCCTTGCCGTGCATTGCCTAGCCGTGCGTTGTCGTGCCTTAGCCTTGTTTCCCCTTGCCGTGCCGTTCCTTCCGTTACACTTGCCTTTCCTTGATTTCCCTTGCCTTCCTTGCGTTTCGTTACTCTTTGCTTGCTTTCCGTGCATTGCCTAGCCTTCCGTTGTCATGCCTTAGCCTTGCCTCGCCTGACCGTGCTTTCCCATGCGTTACCCTTTCCTTCCCTTGCCGTGCATTGCCTAGCCGTGCGTTGTCGTGCCTTAGCCTTGTTTCCCCTTGCGGTGCCGTTCCTTCCGTTACACTTGCCTTTCCTTGCTTTCCCTTGCCTTCCTTACCTTCCGTTACTCTTTGTTTGCCTTCCGTGCATTGCCTCGGCTTGCGTTGTCGTGCCTTAGCGTTGCCTCGCCTGACCGTGCTTTCAAATGCGTTACCCTTTCCTTGCCTTGCCGTGCATTGCCTAGCCTTGCGTTGTCGTGCCTTAGCCTTATCTCGCCTGACCGTGCCTTCCTTTGCTTTAAGCTTTCCTTGCATTGTCGTGCATCCCCTAGCCTTGCGTTTTCGTGCATTAGCCTTGCCTAGCCTCACCGTGCCTTTCCTTGCGTTACCCTTTCCTTGCCTTGCCGTGCATTGCCTAGCCGTGCGTTGTCGTGCCTTAGCCTTGTTTCCCCTTGCCGTGCCGTTCCTTCCGTTACACTTGCCTTTCTTTGCTTTCCCTTGCCTTCCTTACCTTCCGTTACTCTTTGCTTGCCTTCCGTGCATTGCCTAGCCTTGCGTTTTCGTGCCTTAGCCTTGCCTTGCCTTGCCGTGCATTGCCTAGCGTGCGTTGTGGTGCCTTAGCCTTGTTTCCCCTTGCCGTGCCATTCCTTCCATTACCATTGCCTTTCCTTGCTTTCCCTTGCCTTCCTTACCTTCCGTTACTCTTTGCTTGCCTTCCGTGCATTGCCTAGCCTTGCGTTGTCGTGCCTTAGCCTTATCTCGCCTGACCGTGCCTTCCTTTGCTTTAAGCTTTCCTTGCATTGTCGTGCATTGCCTAGCCTTGCTTTGTCGTGCATTAACCTTGCCTAGCCTCACCGTGCCTTTCCTTGCGTTACCCTTTCCTTGCCTTGCCGTGCATTTCCTAGCCGTGTGTTGTCGTGCCTTAGCCTTGTTACCCCTTGCCGTGCCATTCCTTCCGTTACCCTTGCCTTCCCTTGCTTTCCCTTTCCTTCCTTGCATTCCGTTACTCCTTGCTTGCTTTCCGTGCATTGCCTAGCCTTGCGTTGGCTTTCCTTAGCCTTGCCTCGCCTGACCGTGCTTTCCCATGCGTTACCCTTTCCTTGCCTTGCCGTGCATTGCCTAGCCGTGCGTTGTCGTGCCTTAGCCTTGTTTCCCCTTGCCGTGCCTTTCCTTCCGTTACCATTGCCTTTCCTTGGTTTCCTTTGCCTTCCTTACCTTCCGTTACTCTTTGCTTGCCTTCCCTGCATTGCCTAGCCTTGAGTTGTCGTGCCTTGACCGTGCTTTCCCATGCGTTACCCTTTCCTTGCCTTGCCGTGCATTGCCTAGCGTGCGTTGTCGTGCCTTAGACTTGTTTCCCCTTGCCGTGCCGTTCCTTCCGTTACCATTGCCTTTCCTTGCTTTCCCTTGCCTTCCTTACCTTCCGTTACTCTTCGCTTGCCTTCCCTGCATTGCCTAGCCTTGCGTTGTCGTGCCTTAGCCTTATCTCGCCTGACCGTGCCTTCCTTTGCTTTAAGCTTTACTTGCATTGTCGTGCATTGCCTAGCCTTGCGTTTTCGTGCCTTAGCGTTGCCTCGCCTGACCGTGCTTTCAAATGCGTTACCCTTTCCTTGCCTTGCCGTTCATTGCCTAGCGTTCGGTGTCGTGCCTTAGAATTGTTTCCCCTTGCCGTGCCGTTCCTTCCGTTACCCTGGCCTTTCCTTCCTTTTCCTTGCCTAGCTTACCTTCCGTCACTCTTTGCTTGCCTTCCCTGAATTTCCTAGCCTTGCGTTGTCGTGCCTTAGCCTTATCTCGCCTGACCTTGCCTTCCTTTGCTTTAAGCTTTCCTTGCATTGTCGTGCATCGCCTAGCCTTGCGTTTTCGTGCATTAGCCTTGCCTAGCCTCACCGGGCCTTTCGTTGCGTTACCCTTTGCTTGCCTTGCCGTGCATTGCCTAGCCGTGCGTTGTCGTGCCTTAGCCTTGTTTCCCCTTGCCGTGCCGTTCCTTCCGTTACACTTGCCTTTCTTTGCTTTCCCTTGCCTTCCTTACCTTCCATTACTCTTTGCTTGCCGTCCGTGCTTTGCCTAGCCTTGCGTTGTCGTGCCTTAGCCTTGCCTCGCCTGAATGTGCTTTCCCATGCTTTACCCTTTCCTTGCCTTGCCGTGCATTGCCTAGCCTACTTTGCCGTGCCTTAGCCTTGTTTCCCCTTGCCGTCCCGTTCCTTCCGTTACCCTTACCTTCCCTTGCTTTCCCTTGCCTTCCTTGCGTTCCGTTACTCTTTGCTTGCTTTCCGTGCATTGCCTAGCCTTGCGTTGTCATGCCTTATCCTTGCCTCGCCTGACCGTGCTTTCCCATGCGTTACCCTTTCCTTGCCTTGCCGTGCATTGCCTAGCCTGCGTTGCCGTGCTTAGCCTTGTTTCCCGTTGCCGTCCCATTCCTTCCGTTACCCTTGCCTTTCCTTGCTTTTCCTTGCCTTGCTTACCTTCCGTTACTCTTTGCTTGCCTTCCCTGAATTGCCTAGCCTTGCGTTGTCCTGCCTTTGCCTTATCTCGCCTGACCTTGCCTTCCTTTGCTTTAAGCTTCCCTTGCCTTGCCGTGCATCGCCTAGCCTTGCGTTTTCGTGCCTTAGCCTTGTTTCCCCTTGCCGTGCCGTTCCTTCCGTTACACTTGCCTTTCCTTTATTTCCCTTGCCTTCTTTGCGTTCCGTTACTCTTTGCTTGCTTTCCGTGCATTGCCTAGCCTTGCGTTGTCATGCCTTAGCCTTGCCTCGCCTGACCGTGCTTTCCCATGCGTTACCCTTTCCTTGCCTTGCCGTGCATTGCCTAGCCGTGCGTTGTCGTGCCTTAGCCTTGTTTCCCCTTGCCGTGCCGTTCCTTCCGTTACACTTGCCTTTCCTTGCTTTCCCTTGCCTTCCTTACCTTCCGTTACTCTTTGCTTGCCTTCCGTGCATTGCCTAGCCTTGCGTTGTCGTGCCTTAGCGTTGCCTCGCCTGACCGTGCTTCAAATGCGTTACCCTTTCCTTGCCTTGGCGTTCATTGCCTAGCGTTCGGTGTCGTGCCTTAGCCTTGTTTCCCCTTGCCGTGCCGTTCCTTCCGTTACACTTGCCTTTCTTTGCTTTCCCTTTCCTTCCTTACCTTCCGTTACACTTTGCTTGCCTTCCGTGCATTGCCTAGCCTTGGGTTGCCGTGCCTTAACCTTATCTCGCCTGACCGTGCCTTCCTTTGCTTTAAGCTTTCCTTGCATTGTCGTGCATTGCCTAGCCTTGCGTTGTCGTGCATTAACCTTGCCTAGCCTCACCGTGCCTTGCCTTGCGTTACCCTTTCCTTCCCTTGCCGTGCATTTCCTAGGCTTGTGTTGTCGTGCCTTAGCCTTGTTACCCCTTGCCGTGCCGTTCCTTCCGTTACCCTTGCCTTCCCTTGCTTTCCCTTTCCTTCCTTGCATTCCGTTACTCCTTGCATGCTTTCCGTGCATTGCCTAGCCTTGCGTTGGCTTTCCTTAGCCTTGCCTCGCCTGACCGTGCTTTCCCATGCGTTACCCTTTCCTTCCCTTGCCGTGCATTGCCTAGCGTGCGTTGTCGTGCCTTAGCCTTGTTTCCCCTTGCCGTGCCGTTCCTTCCGTTACCCTTGCCTTTCTTTGCTTTCCCTTGCCTTCCTTACCTTCCGTTACTGTTTGCTTGCCTTCCGTGCATTGCCAAGCCTTGCGTTGTCGTGCCTTAGCCTTGCCTCCCCTGACCGTGCTTTCCCATGCGTTACCCTTTCCTTGCCTTGCCGTGCATTGCCTAGCGTGCGTTGTCGTGCCTTAGACTTGTTTCCCCTTGCCGTACCGTTCCTTGCGTTACCATTGCCTTTCCTTGCTTTCCTTTGCCTTCCTTACCTTCCGTTACTCTTTGCTTGCCTTCCCGGCATTGCCTAGCCTTGCGTTGTCGTGCCTTAGCCTTATCTCGCCTACCGTGCCTTCCTTTGCTTTAAGCTTTACTTGCATTGTCGTGCATTGCCTAGCCTTGCGTTGTCGTGCATTAGCCTTGCCTAGCATCACCGTGCCTTGCCTTGCGTTACCCTTTCCTTGCCTTGCCGTGCATTTCCTAGCCGTGTGTTGTCGTGCCTTAGGCTTGTTTCCCCTTGCCGTTGCGTGCCTATTGTTACACTTGCCTTGCCTGGCTTTGCCTTGCCTTCCTTTCCTTCCGTTACTCTTTCCTTGCCTTGCCGTGCATTGCCTAGCCCTGCGTTGTCGTGCCTTAGCCTTGTTACTCCTTGCCGTGCCGTTTCTTCCGTTACCCTTGCCTTCCCTTGCTTTCCTTTGCCTTCCTTGCGTTCCGTTAACCTTTGCTTGCTTTCCGTGCATTGCCTAGCCTTGCGTTGTCATGCTTTAGGCTTCCCTCGCCTGACCGTGCTTTCCCATGCGTTACCCTTTCCTTCCCTTGCCGTGCATTGCCTAGCGTGCGTTGTCGTGCCTTAGCCTTGTTTCCCTTTGCCGTGCCGTTCCTTCCGTTACACTTGCCTTTCCTTGCTTTTCCTTGCCTTCCTTACCTTCCGTTACTCTTTGCTTACCTTCCGTGCATTGCCTAGCCTTGGGTTGTAGTGCCTTAGCTTTATCTCGCCTGACCGTGCCTTCCTTTGCTTTAAGCTTTCCTTGAATTGTCGTGCTTTGCCTAGCCTTGCGTTGTCGTGCATTAGCCTTGCCTAGCCTCACCGTGCCTTGCCTTGCGTTACCCTTTCCTTGCCTTGCCGTGCATTGCCTAGCCGTGCGTTGTCGTGCCTTAGCCTTGCCTCGCCTGAAGGTGCTTTCCCATGCGTTACCCTTTCCTTGCCTTGCCGTGCATTGCCTAGCCGTGCGTTGTCGTCCCTTAGCCTTTCTTCCCCTTGCCGTGGCGTGCCTTTTGTCACACTTGCCTTGCCTGGCTTTGCCTTGCCTTCCTTTCCTTCCGTTACTCTTTCCTTGCCTTGCCGTGCATTGCCTAGCCTTGCATTGTCGTGCCTTATCCTTGCCTCACCTGACCGTCCCTTCCCCTGCGTTACCCTTTCCTTGCCTTGCCGTGCATTGCCTAGCCCTGCGTTGTCGTGCCTTAGCCTTCTTTCCCCTTGCCGTGCCGTTCCTTCCGTTACCCTTGCCTTTCCTTGCTTTTCCTTGCCTTGCTTACCTTCCGTTACTCTTTGCTTCCCTTCCCTGCATTGCCTAGCCTTGCGTTGTCGTGCCTTAGCCTTATCTCGCCTGACCGTGCCTTCCTTTGCTTTAAGCTTTCCTTGCATTGTCGTGCATTGCCTAGCCTTGCGTTGTCGTGCATTAGCCTTGCCTAGCCTCACCGTGCCTTGCCTTGCGTTACCCTTTCCTTGCCTTGCCGTGCACTGCCTAGCCGTGCGTTGTCGTGCCTTAGCCTTGTTTCCCCTTGCCGTGGCGTGCCTTTTGTTACACTTGCCTTGCCTGGCTTTGCCTTGCCTTCCTTTCCTTCCGTTACTCTTTCCTTGCCTTGCCGTGCATTGCCTAGCCTTGCATTGTCGTGCCTTATCCTTGCATTACCTGACCGTGCCTTCCCCTGCGTTACCCTTTCCTTGCCTTGCCGTGCATTGCCGAGCCCTGCGTTGTCGTGCCTTAGCCTTGTTACCCCTTGCCGTGCCGTTCCTTCCGTTACCATTGCCTTTCCTTGCTTTCCCTTGCCTTCCTTACCTTCCGTTACTCTTTGCTTGCTTTCCCTGCATTGCCTAGCCTTGCGTTGTCGTGCCTTAGCCTTATCTCGCCTAACCGTGCCTTCCTTTGCTTTAAGCTTTCCTTGCATTGTCGTGCATTGCCTAGCCTTGCGTTGTCGTGCATTAGCCTTGCCTAGCCTCACCGTGCCTTGCCTTGCGTTACTCTTTCCTTGCCTTGCCGTGCATTGCCTAGCCTTGCATTTTCGTGCCTTATCCTTGCCTCACCTGACCGTGCCTTCCCTTTCGTTACCCTTTCCTTGCCTTGCCGTGCATTGCCTAGCCCTGCGTTGTCGTGCCTTAGCCTTGTTACCCCTTGCCGTGCCGTTCCTTCCGTTACCCTTGCCTTCCCTTGCTTTCCCTTGCCTTCCTTGCGTTCCGTTACTCTTTGCTTGCTTTCCGTGCATTGCCTAGCCTTGCGTTGTCATGCCTTAGCCTTGCCTCTCCTGACCGTGCTTTCCCATGCGTTACCCTTTCCTTGCCTTGCCGTGCATTGCCTAGCGTCCGTTGTCGTGCCTTAGCCTTGTTTCCCCTTGCCGTGCCGTTCCTTCCGTTACACTTCCCTTTCCTTGGTTACCCTTGCCTTCCTTACTTTCCGTTACTCTTTCCTTGACTTGCCGTGCATTACCTAGCCTGCGTTGCCGTGCCTTAGCCTTGTTTCCCCTTGCCGTGCCGTTCCTTCCGTTACCCTTGCCTTTCCTTGCTTTTCCTTGCCTTGCTTACCTTCCGTTACTCTTTGCTTGCCTTCCCTGAATTGCCTAGCCTTGCGTTGTGGTGCTTTAGCCTTATCTCGCCTGACTTTGCCTTCCTTTGCTTTAAGCTTTCCTTGCATTGTCGTGCATTGCCTAGCCTTGCGTTTTCGTGCATTAACCTTGCCTAGCCTCACCGTGCCTTGCTTGCGTTACCCTTTCCTTGCCTTGCCGTGCATTTCCTAGCCGTGTGTTGTCGTGCCTTAGCCTTGTTACCCCTTGCCGTGCCGTTCCTTCCGTTACCCTTGCCTTCCCTTGCTTTCCATTTCCTTCCTTGCATTCCGTTACTCCTTGCTTGCTTTCCGTGCATTGCCTAGCCTTGGTTCCGTGCATTGCCTAGCCTTGAGTTGGCTTTCCTTAGCCTTGCCTCGCCTGACCGTGCTTTCCCATGCGTTACCCTTTTCTTGCCTTGCCGTGCATTGCCTAGCGTGCGTTGTCGTGCCTTAGACTTGTTTCCCCTTGCCGTGCCGTTCCTTCCGTTACCCTTGCCTTTCCTTGCTTTCCCTTGCCTTCCTTACCTTCCGTTACTCTTTGCTTGCCTTCCCTGCATTGCCTAGCCTTGCGTTGTCGTGCCTTAGCCTTATCTCGCCTGACGGTGCCTTCCTTTGCTTTAAGCTTTACTTGCATTGTCGTGCATTGCCTAGCCTTGCGTTATCGTGCATTAGCCTTGCCTAGCCTCACCGTGCCTTGCCTTGCGTTACCCTTTCCTTGCCTTGCCGTGCATTTCCTAGCCGTGTGTTGTCGTGCCTTAGCCTTGTTTCCCCTTGCCGTTGCGTGCCTTTTGTTACACTTGCCTTGCCTGGCTTTGCCTTGCCTTCCTTTCCTTCCGTTACTCTTTCCTTGCCTTGCCGTGCATTGCCTAGCCCTGCGTTGTCGTGCCTTAGCCTTGATACCCCTTGCCGTGCCGTTCCTTCCGTTACCCTTGCCTGCCCTTGCTTTCCCTTGCCTTCCTTGCGTTCCGTTACTCTTTGCTTGCTTTCCGTGCATTGCCTAGCCTTGCGTTGTCATGCCTTAGGCTTGCCTCGCCTGACCGTGCTTTCCCATGCGTTACCCTTTCCTTGCCTTGCCGTGCATTGCCTAGCGTGCGTTGTCGTGCCTTAGCCTTGTTTCCCCTTGCCGTGCCGTTCCTTCCGTTACACTTGCCTTTCCTTGCTTTTCCTTGCCTTCCTTACCTTCCGTTACTCTTTGCTTGCCTTCCGTGCATTGCCTAGCCTTGCGTTGTCGTGCCTTAGCCTTATCTCGCTTGACCGTGCCCTCCTTTGCTTTAAGCTTTCCTTGCATTGTCGTGCATTGCCTAGCCTTGCGTTGTCGTGCATTAGCCTTGCCTAGCCTCACCGTGCCTTGCCTTGCGTTACCCTTTCCTTGCCTTGCTGTGCATTGCCTAGCCGTGCGTTGTCGTGCCTTAGCCTTGTTTCCCTTTGCCGTGGCGTTCCTTTTGTTACAATTGCCTTGCCTGGCTTTGCCTTGCCTTCCTTTCCTTCCGTTACTCTTTCCTTGCCTTGCCGTGCATTGCCTAGCCTTGCATTGTCGTGCCTTATCCTTGCCTCACCTGACCGTGCCTTCCCCTGCGTTACCCTTTCCTTGCCTTGCCGTGCATTGCCTAGCCCTGCGTTGTCGTGCCTTAGCCTTGTTACCCCTTGCCGTGCCGTTCCTTCCGTTACCCTTGCCTTCACTTGCTTTCCCTTGCCTTCCTTGCGTTCCGTTACTCTTTGCTTGCTTTCCGTGCATTGCCTAGCCTTGCGTTGGCTTTCCTTAGCCTTGCCTCGCCTAACCGTGCTTTCCCATGCGTTACCCTTTCCTTCACTTGCCGTGCATTGCCTAGCGTGCGTTGTCGTGCCTTAGCCTTGTTTCCCCTTGCCGTGCCGTTCCTTCCGTTACACTTGCCTTTCCTTGCTTTCCCTTGCCTTCCTTACCTTCCGTTACTCTTTGCTTGCCTTCCGTGCATTGCCAAGCCTTGCGTTGGCTTTCCTTAGCCTTGCCTCGCCTGACCGTGCTTTCCCATGCGTTACCCTTTCCTTGCCTTGCCGTGCATTGCCTAGCGTGCGTTGTCGTGCCTTAGACTTGTTTCCCCTTGCCGTGCCGTTCCTTCCGTTACCATTGCCTTTCCTTGCTTTCCCTTGACTTCCTTACCTTCCGTTACTCTTTGCTTGCCTTCCCTGCATTGCCTAGCCTTGCGTTGTCGTGCCTTAGCCTTATCTCGCCTGACGGTGCCTTCCTTTGCTTTAAGCTTTACTTGCATTGTCGTGCATTGCCTAGCCTTGCGTTATCGCACATTAGCCTTGCCTAGCCTCACCGTGCCTTGCCTTGCGTTACCCTTTCCTTGCCTTGCCGTGCATTTCCTAGCCGTGTGTTGTCGTGCCTTAGGCTTGTTTCCCCTTGCCGTTGCGTGCCTTTTGTTACACTTGCCTTGCCTGGCTTTCCCTTGCCTTCCTTTCCTTCCGTTACTCTTTCCTTGCCTTGCCGTGCATTGCCTAGCCCTGCGTTGTCGTGCCTTAGCCTTGTTACCCCTTGCCGTGCCGTTCCTTCCGTTACCCTTGCCTTCCCTTGCTTTCCCTTGCCTTCCTGGCGTTCCGTTACCCTTTGCTTCCTTTCCGTGCATTGCGTAGCCTTGCGTTGTCATGCTTTAGGCTTGCCTCGCCGGACCGTGCTTTCCCATGCGTTACCCTTTCCTTGCCTTGCCGTGCATTGCCTAGCGTACGTTGTCGTGCCTTAGCCTTGTTTCCCCTTGCCGTGCCGTTCCTTCCGTTACACTTGCCTTTCCTTGCTTTTCCTTGCCTTCCTTACCTTCCGTTACTCTTTGCTTGCCTTCCGTGCATTGCCTAGCCTTGGGTTGTCGTGCCTTAGCTTTATCTCGCCTGACCGTGCCTTCCTTTGCTTTAAGCTTTCCTTTCATTGTCGTGCATTGCCTAGCCTTGCGTTGTCGTGCATTAGCCTTGCCTAGCCTCACCGTGCCTTGCCTTGCGTTACCCTTTCCTTGCCTTGCCGTGCATTTCTAGCCTTGCGTTGTCGTGCCTTAGCCTTGCCTCGCCTGAACGTGCTTTCCCATGCGTTACCCTTTCCTTGCCTTGCCGTGCATTGCCTAGCCGTGCGTTGTCGTCCCTTAGCCTTGCTTCCCCTTGCCGTGGCGTGCCTTTTGTCACACTTGCCTTGCCTGGCTTTGCCTTGCCTTCCTTTCCTTCCGTTACTCTTTCCTTGCCTTGCCGTGCATTGCCTAGCCTTGCATTGTCGTGCCTTATCCTTGCCTCACCTGACCGTGCCTTCCCCTGCGTTACCCTTTCCTTGCCTTGCCGTGCATTGCCTAGCCCTGCGTTGTCGTGCCTTAGCCTTCTTTCCCCTTGCCGTGACGTTCCTTCCGTTACCCTTGCCTTTCCTTGCTTTTCCTTGCCTTGCTTACCTTCCGTTACTCTTTGCTTCCCTTCCCTGCATTGCCTAGCCTTGCGTTGTCGTGCCTTAGCCTTATCTCGCCTGACCGTGCCTTCCTTTGCTTTAAGCTTTCCTTGCATTGTCGTGCATTAGCTAGCCTTGCGTTGTCGTGCATTAGCCTTGCCTAGCCTCACCGTGCCTTGCCTTGCGTTACCCTTTCCTTGCCTTGCCGTGCATTGCCTAGCCGTGCGTTGTCGTGCCTTAGCCTTGTTTCCCCTTGCCGTGGCGTGCCTTTTGTTACACTTGCCTTGCCTGGCTTTGCCTTGCCTTCCTTTCCTTCCGTTACTCTTTCCTTGCCTTGCCGTGCATTGCCTAGCCTTGCATTGTCGTGCCTTATCCTTGCATTACCTGACCGTGCCTTCCCCTGCGTTACCCTTTCCTTGCCTTGCCGTGCATTGCCGAGCCCTGCGTTGTCGTGCCTTAGCCTTGTTACCCCTTGCCGTGCCGTTCCTTCCGTTACCATTGCCTTCCCTTGCTTTCCCTTGCCTTCCTTGCGTTCCGTTACTCTTTGCTTGCTTTCCCTGCATTGCCTAGCCTTGCGTTGTCGTGCCTTAGCCTTATCTCGCCTGACCGTGCCTTCCTTTGCTTTAAGCTTTCCTTGCATTGTCGTGCATTGCCTAGCCTTGCGTTGTCGTGCATTAGCCTTGCCTAGTCTCACCGTGCCTTGCCTTGCGTTACTCTTTCCTTGCCTTGCCGTGCATTGCCTAGCCTTGCATTTTCGTGCCTTATCCTTGCCTCACCTGACCGTGCCTTCCCTTGCGTTACTCTTTCCTTGCCTTGCCGTGCATTGCCTAGCCCTGCGTTGTCGTGCCTTAGCCTTGTTTCCCCTTGCCGTGCCGTTCCTTCCGTTACCCTTGCCTTCCCTTGCTTTCCCTTGCCTTCCTTGCGTTCCGTTACTCTTTGCTTGCTTTCCGTGCATTGCCTAGCCTTGCGTTGTCATGCCTTAGCCTTGCCTCTCCTGACCGTGCTTTCCCATGCGTTACCCTTTCCTTGCCTTGCCGTGCATTGCCTAGCCGTGCGTTGTCGTGCCTTAGCCTTGTTTCCCCTTGCCGTGGCGTGCCTTTTGTTACCCTTGCCTTGCCTGGCTTTGCCTTGCCTTCCTTTCCTTCCGTTACTCTTTCCTTGCCTTGCCGTGCATTGCCTAGCCTTGCATTGTCGTGCCTTATCCTTGCATCACCTGACCGTGCCTTCCCCTGCGTTACCCTTTCCTTGCCTTGCCGTGCATTGCCTAGCCCTGCGTTGTCGTCCCTTAGCCTTGTTACCCCTTGCCGTGCCGTTCCTTCCGTTACCCTTGCCTTCCCTTGCTTTCCCTTGCCTTCCTTGCGTTCCGTTACTCTTTGCTTGCTTTCCGTGCATTGCCTAGCCTTGCGTTGTCATGCCTTAGCCTTGCCTCTCCTGACCGTGCTTTCCCATGCGTTACCCTTTCCTTGCCTTGCCGTGCATTGCCTAGCGTGCGTTGTCGTGCCTTAGCCTTGTTTCCCCTTGCCGTGCCGTTCCTTCCGTTACACTTGCCTTTCCTTGCTTTCCCTTGCCTTCCTTACCTTCCGTTACTCTTTGCTTGCCTTCCGTGCATTGCCTAGCCTTGCGTTGTCGTGCCTTAGCCTTGCCTCGCCTGACCGTGCTTTCCCATGCGTTACCCTTTCCTTGCCTTGCCGTGCATTGCCTAGCCTGCGTTGCCGTGCCTTAGCCTTGTTTCCCCTTGCCGTGCCGTTCCTTCCGTTACCCTTGCCTTTCCTTGCTTTTCCTTGCCTTGCTTACCTTCCGTTACTCTTTGCTTCCCTTCCCTGCATTGCCTAGCCTTGCGTTGTCGGGCCTTAGCCTTATCTCGCCTGACCGTGCCTTCCTTTGCTTTAAGCTTTCCTTGCCTTGCCGTGCATTGCCTAGCCTTGCGTTGTCGTGCATTAGCCTTGCCTAACCTCACCGTGCCTTGCCTTGCGTTACCCTTTCCTTGCCTTGCCGTGCATTGCCTAGCCGTGCGTTGTCGTGCCTTAGCCTTGTTTCCCCTTGCCGTGGCGTGCCTTTTGTTACACTTGCCTTGCCTGGCTTTGCCTTGCCTTCCTTTCCTTCCGTTACTCTTTCCTTGCCTTGCCGTGCATTACCTAGCCTTGCATTGTCGTGCCTTATCCTTGCATCACCTGACCGTGCCTTCCCCTGCGTTACCCTTTCCTTGCCTTGCCGTGCATTGCCTAGCCCTGCGTTGTCGTGCCTTAGCCTTGTTACCCCTTGCCGTGCCGTTCCTTCCGTTACCCTTGCCTTCCCTTGCTTTCCCTTGCCTTCCTTGCGTTCCGTTACTCTTTGCTTGCTTTCCGTGCATTGCCTAGCCTTGCGTTGTCATGCCTTAGCCTTGCCTCGCCTGACCGTGCTTTCCCATGCGTTACCCTTTCCTTGCCGTGCCGTGCATTGCCTAGCGTGCGTTGTCGTGCCTTAGCCTTGTTTCCCCTTGCCGTGCCGTTCCTTCCGTTACCATTGCCTTTCCTTGCTTTCCCTTGCCTTCCTTACCTTCCGTTACTCTTTCCTTGCCTTGCCGTGCACTGCCTAGCCTTGCGTTGTCGTGCATTAGCCTTGCCTCACCTGACCGTGCCTTCCCTTGCGTTACCCTTTCCTTGCCTTGCCGTGCATTGCCTAGCCTGCGTTGCCGTGCCTTAGCCTTGTTTCCCCTTGCCGTTCCGTTCCTTCCGTTACCCTTGCCTTTCCTTGGTTTTCCTTGCCTTGCTTACCTTCCGTTACTCTTTGCTTCCCTTCCCTGCATTGCCTAGCCTTGCGTTGTCGTGCCTTAGCCTTATCTCGCCTGACCGTGCCTTCCTTTCCTTTAAGCTTTCCTTGCATTGTCGTGCATTGCCTAGCCTTGCGTTGTCGTGCATTAGCCTTGCCTAGCCTCACCGTGCCTTGCCTTGCGTTACCCTTTCCTTGCCTTGCCGTGCATTGCCTAGCCGTGCGTTGTCGTGCCTTAGCCTTGTTTCCCCTTGCCGTGCCGTGCCTTTTGTTACACTTGCCTTGCCTGGCTTTACCTTGCCTTCTTTTCCTTCCGTTACTCTTTCCTTGCCTTGCCGTGCATTGCCTCGCCTTGCATTGTCGTGCCTTATACTTGCCGCACCTGAACGGGCCTTCCCCTGCGTTACCCTTCCTTGCCTTGCCGTGCATTGCTAAGCCCTGCGTTGTCGTGCCTTAGCCTTGTTACCCCTTGCTGTGCCGTTCCTTCTGTTACCCTTGCCTTCCCTTGATTTCCCTTGCCTTCCTTGCGTTCCGTTACTCTTTGCTTGCTTTCCGTGCATTGCCTAGCCTTCCGTTGTCATGCCTTAGCCTTGCCTCGCCTGACCGTGCTTTCCCATGCGTTACCCTTTCCTTGCTTTGCCGTGCATTGCCTAGCCGTGCGTTGTTGTGCCTTTTCCTTGTTTCCCCTTGCCGTGCCGTTCCTTCCGTTACACTTGGCTTTCCCTGCTTTCCCTTGCCTTCCTTACCTTCCGTTACTCTTTGCTTGCCTTCCGTGCATTGCCTAGCCTTGCGTTGTCGTGCCTTAGCGTTGCCTCGCCTGACCGTGCTTTCAAATGCGTTACCCTTTCCTTGCCTTGCCGTTCATTGCCTACCGTTCGGTGTCGTGCCTTAGACTTGTTTCCACTTGCCGTGCCTTTCCTTCCGTTATCCTGGCCTTTCCTTGCTTTTCCTTGCCTAGCTTACCTTCCGTTACTCTTTGCTTGCCTTCCCTGAATTTCCTAGCCTTGCGTTGTCTTGCCTTAGCCTTATCTCGCCTAACCTTGCCTTCCTTTGCTTTAAGCTTTCCTTGCATTGTCGTGCATCGCCTAGCCTTGCGTTTTCGTGCATTAGCCTTGCCTAGCCTCACCGTGCCTTTCCTTGCGTTACCCTTTGCTTGCCTTGCCGTGCATTGCCTAGCCGTGCGTTGTCGTGCCTTAGCCTTGTTTCCCCTTGCCGTGCCGTTCCTTCCGTTACACTTGCCTTTCTTTGCTTTCCCTTGCCTTCCTTACCTTCCGTTACTCTTTGCTTGCCTTCCGTGCATTGCCTAGCCTTGCGTTGTCGTGCCTTAGCCTTGCCTCGCCTGAACGTGCTTTCCCATGCGTTACCCTTTCCTTGCCTTGCCGTGCATTGCCGAGCCCTGCGTTGTCGTGCCTTAGCCTTGTTACCCCTTGCCGTGCCGTTCCTTCCGTTACCCTTGCCTTTCCTTGCTTTCCCTTGCCTTCCTTACCTTCCGTTACTCTTTGCTTGCTTTCCCTGCATTGCCTAGCCTTGCGTTGTCGTGCCTTAGCCTTATCTCGCCTAACCGTGCCTTCCTTTGCTTTAAGCTTTCCTTGCATTGTCGTGCATTGCCTAGCCTTGCGTTGTCGTGCATTAGCCTTGCCTAGTCTCACCGTGCCTTGCCTTGCGTTACTCTTTCCTTGCCTTGCCGTGCATTGCCTAGCCTTGCATTTTCGTGCCTTATCCTTGCCTCACCTGACCGTGCCTTCCCTTGCGTTACCCTTTCCTTGCCTTGCCGTGCATTGCCTAGCCCTGCGTTGTCGTGCCTTAGCCTTGTTACCCCTTGCCGTGCCGTTCCTTCCGTTACCCTTGCCTTCCCTTGCTTTCCCTTGCCTTCCTTGCGTTCCGTTACTCTTTGCTTGCTTTCCGTGCATTGCCTAGCCTTGCGTTGTCATGCCTTAGCCTTGCTTCGCCTGAGCGTGCTTTCCCATGCGTTACCCTTTCCTTGCCTTGCCGTGCATTGCCTAGCGTGCGTTGTCGTGCCTTAGCCTTGTTTCCCCTTGCCGTGCCGTTCCTTCCGTTACACTTGCCTTTCCTTGCTTTCCCTTGCCTTCCTTACCTTCCGTTACACTTTCCTTGCCTTGCCGTGCATTGCCTAGCCTTGCGTTGTCGTGCCTTAGCCTTGTTTCCCCTTGCCGTGCCGTTCCTTCCGTTACCCTTGCCTTTCCTTGCTTTTCCTTGCCTTGCTTACCTTCCGTTACTCTTTGCTTGCCTTCCCTGAATTGCCTAGCCTTGCGTTGTCGTGCCTTAGCCTTATCTCGCCTGACTTTGCCTTCCTTTGCTTTAAGCTTTCCTTGCATTGTCGTGCATTGCCTAGCCTTGCGTTTTCGTGCATTAACCTTGCCTAGCCTCACCGTGCCTTGCTTGCGTTACCCTTTCCTTGCCTTGCCGTGCATTTCCTAGCCGTGTGTTGTCGTGCCTTAGCCTTGTTACCCCTTGCCGTGCCGTTCCTTCCGTTACCCTTGCCTTCCCTTGCTTTCCATTTCCTTCCTTGCATTCCGTTACTCCTTGGTTGCCTTCCGTGCATTGCCTAGCCTTGCGTTGGCTTTCCTTAGCCTTGCCTCGCCTGACCGTGCTTTCCCATGCGTTACCCTTTCCTTGCCTTGCCGTGCATTGCCTAGCGTCCGTTGTTGTGGCTTAGCCTTGTTTCCCCTTGCCGTGCCGTTCCTTGCGTTACACTTGCCTTTCTTTGCTTTCCCTTGCCTTCCTTACCTTCCGTTACTCTTTGGTTGCCTTCCGTGCATTGCCAAGACTTGCGTTGTCGTGCCTTAGCCTTGCCTCCCCTGACCGTGCTTTCCCATGCGTTACCCTATCCTTGCCTTGCCGTTAGCGTGCGTTGTCGTGCCTTAGACTTGTTTCCCCTTGCCGTGCCGTTCCTTCTGTTACCATTGCCTTTCCTTGCTTTCCCTTGCCTTCCTTACCTTCCGTTACTCTTTGCTTGCCTTCCCTGCATTGCCTAGCCTTCCGTGCATTGCCAAGCTTTACTTGCGTTGTCGTGCCTTAGCCTTGCCTCCCCTGACCGTGCTTTCCCATGCGTTACCCTATCCTTGCCTTGCCGTGCATTGCCTAGCGTGCGTTGTCGTGCCTTAGACTTGTTTCGCCCCCTTGCCGTGCCGTTCCTTCTGTTACGTTACATTGCCTTTCCTTGCTTTCCCTTGCCTTCCTTACCTTCCGTTACTCTTTCCTTGCCTTCCGTGCATTGCCTAGCCTTGCGTTGTCGTGCCTTAGCCTTATCTCGCTTGACCGTGCCTTCCTTTGCTTTAAGCTTTCCTTGCATTGTCGTGCATTGCCTAGCCTTGCGTTGTCGTGCATTAGCCTTGCCTAGCCTCACCGTGCCTTGCCTTGCGTTACCCTTTCCTTGCCTTGCCGTGCATTGCCTAGCCGTGCGTTGTCGTGCCTTAGCCTTGTTTCCCTTTGCCGTGGCGTGCCTTTTGTTACAATTGCCTTGCCTGGCTTTGCCTTGCCTTCCTTTCCTTCCGTTACTCTTTCCTTGCCTTGCCGTGCATTGCCTAGCCTTGCATTGTCGTGCCTTATCCTTGCCTCACCTGACCATGCCTTCCCCTGCGTTACCCTTTCCTTGCCTTGCCGTGCATTTCCTAGCCGTGCGTTGTCGTGCCTTAGCCTTGTTACCCCTTGCCGTGCCGTTCCTTCCGTTACCCTTGCCTTCACTTGCTTTCCCTTGTCTTCCTTCCGTTCCGTTACTCTTTGCTTGCTTTCCGTGCATTGCCTAGCCTTGCGTTGGCTTTCCTTAGCCTTGCCTCGCCTGACCGTGCTTTCCCATGCGTTACGCTTTCCTTCCCTTGCCGTGCATTGCCTAGCGTGCGTTGTCGTGCCTTAGCCTTGTTTCCCCTTGCCGTGCCGTTCCTTCCGTTACCCTTGCCTTTCTTTGCTTTCCCTTGCCTTCCTTACCTTCCGTTACTCTTTGCTTGCCTTCCGTGCATTGCCAAGCCTTGCGTTGTCGTGCCTTAGCCTTGCCTCCCCTGACCGTGCTTTACCATGCGTTACCCTTTCCTTGCCTTGCCGTGCATTGCCTAGCGTGCGTTGTCGTGCCTTAGACTTGTTTCCCCTTGCCGTGCCGTTCCTTGCGTTACCATTGCCTTTCCTTGCTTTCCCTTGCCTTCCTTACCTTCCGTTACTCTTTGCTTGCCTTCCCTGCATTGCCTAGCCTTGCGTTGTCGTGCCTTAGCCTTATCTCGCCTGACCGTGCCTTCCTTTGCTTTAAGCTTTCCTTCCATTGTCGTGCATTGCCTAGCCTTGCGTTGTCGTGCATTAGCCTTGCCTAGCCTCACCGTGCCTTGCCTTGCGTTACCCTTTCCTTGCCTTGCCGTGCATTGCTAGCCTTGCGTTGTCGTGCCTTAGCCTTGCCTCGCCTGAACGTGCTTTCCCATGCGTTACCCTTTCCTTGCCTTGCCGTGCATTGCCTAGCCGTGCGTTGTCGTCCCTTAGCCTTGCTTCCCCTTGCCGTGGCGTGCCTTTTGTCACACTTGCCTTGCCTGGCTTTGCCTTGCCTTCCTTTCCTTCCGTTACTCTTTGCTTGCTTTCCCTGCATTGCCTAGCCTTGCGTTGTCGTGCCTTAGCCTTATCTCGCCTGACCGTGCCTTCCTTTGCTTTAAGCTTTCCTTGCATTGTCGTGCATTGCCTAGCCTTGCGTTGTCGTGCATTAGCCTTGCCTAGTCTCACCGTGCCTTGCCTTGCGTTACTCTTTCCTTGCCTTGCCGTGCATTGCCTAGCCTTGCATTTTCGTGCCTTATCCTTGCCTCACCTGACCGTGCCTTCCCTTGCGTTACCCTTTCCTTGCCTTGCCGTGCATTGCCTAGCCCTGCGTTGTCGTGCCTTAGCCTTGTTACCCCTTGCCGTGCCGTTCCTTCCGTTACCCTTGCCTTCCCTTGCTTTCCCTTGCCTTCCTTGCGTTCCGTTACTCTTTGCTTGCTTTCCGTGCATTGCCTAGCCTTGCGTTGTCATGCCTTAGCCTTGCCTCTCCTGACCGTGCTTTCCCATGCGTTACCCTTTCCTTGCCTTGCCGTGCATTGCCTAGCGTGCGTTGTCGTGCCTTAGCCTTGTTTCCCCTTGCCGTGCCGTTCCTTCCGTTACACTTCCCTTTCCTTGGTTTCCCTTGCCTTCCTTACTTTCCGTTACTCTTTCCTTGCCTTGCCGTGCATTACCTAGCCTGCGTTGCCGTGCCTTAGCCTTGTTTCCCCTTGCCGTGCCGTTCCTTCCGTTACCCTTGCCTTTCCTTGCTTTTCCTTGCCTTGCTTACCTTCCGTTACTCTTTGCTTGCCTTCCCTGAATTGCCTAGCCTTGCGTTGTGGTGCTTTAGCCTTATCTCGCCTGACTTTGCCTTCCTTTGCTTTAAGCTTTCCTTGCATTGTCGTGCATTGCCTAGCCTTGCGTTTTCGTGCATTAACCTTGCCTAGCCTCACCGTGCCTTGCTTGCGTTACCCTTTCCTTGCCTTGCCGTGCATTTCCTAGCCGTGTGTTGTCGTGCCTTAGCCTTGTTACCCCTTGCCGTGCCGTTCCTTCCGTTACCCTTGCCTTCCCTTGCTTTCCATTTCCTTCCTTGCATTCCGTTACTCCTTGCTTGCTTCCCGTGCATTGCCTAGCCTTGCGTTGGCTTTCCTTAGCCTTGCCTCTCCTGACCGTGCTTTCCCATGCGTTACCCTTTCCTTGCCTTGCCGTGCATTGCCTAGCGTACGCTGTCGTGCCTTAGCCTTTTTTCCCCTTGCCGTGCCGTTCCTTCCGTTACACTTGCCTTTCTTTGCTTTCCCTTGCCTTCCTTACCTTCCGTTACTCTTTGCTTGCCTTCCGTGCATTGCCAAGACTTGCGTTGTCGTGCCTTAGCCTTGCCTCCCCTGACCGTGCTTTCCCATGCGTTACCCTTTCCTTGCCTTGCCGTGCATTGCCTAGCGTGCGTTGTCGTGCCTTAGACTTGTTTCCCCTTGCCGTGCCGTTCCTTCCGTTACCATTGCCTTTCCTTGCTTTCCCTTGCCTTCCTTACCTTCCGTTACTCTTTGCTTGCTTTCCCTGCATTGCCTAGCCTTGCGTTGTCGTGCCTTAGCCTTATCTCGCCTGACGGTGCCTTCCTTTGCTTTAAGCTTTACTTGCTTTGTCGTGCATTGCCTAGCCTTGCGTTATCGTGCATTAGCCTTGCCTAGCCTCACCGTGCCTTGCCTTGCGTTACCCTTTCCTTGCCTTGCCGTGCATTTCCTAGCCGTGTGTTGTCGTGCCTTAGCCTTGTTTCCCCTTGCCGTTGCGTGCCTTTTGTTACACTTGCCTTGCCTGGCTTTGCCTTGCCTTCCTTTCCTTCCGTTACCCTTTCCTTGCCTTGCCGTGCATTACCTAGCCTTGCGTTGTCGTGCCTTAGCCTTGCCTCGCCTGACCGTGACTTCCCCTGCGTTACCCTTTCCTTGCCTTGCCGTGCATTGCCTAGCCCTGCGTTGTCGTGCCTTAGCCTTGTTACCCCTTGCCGTGCCGTTCCTTCCGTTACCCTTGCCTTCCCTTGCTTTCCCTTGTCTTCCTTCCGTTCCGTTACTCTTTGCTTGCTTTCCGTGCATTGCCTAGGCTTGCGTTGTCATGCCTTAGCCTTGCCTCGCCTGACCGGGCTTTCCCATGCGTTACCCTTTCCTTGCCTTGCCGTGCATTGCCTAGCGTGCGTTGTCGTACCTTAGCCTTGTTTCCCCTTGCCGTGCCGTTCCTTCCGTTACCCTTGCCTTTCCTTGCTTTTCCTTGCCTTCCTTACCTTCCGTTACTCTTTGCTTGCCTTCCCTGCATTGCCTAGCCTTGCGTTGTCGTGCCTTAGCCTTATCTCGCCTGAACGTGCTTTCCCATGCGTTACCCTTTCCTTGCCTTGCCGTGCATTGCCTAGCCGTGCGTTGTCGTGCCTTAGCCTTGTTTCCCCTTGTCGTGCCGTTCCTTCGGTTACCCTTTCCTTGCCTTGCTTTCCCTTGCCTTCCTTGCCTTCCGTTACTCTTTGCTTGCCTTCCGTGCATTGCCTAGCCTTGCGTTGTCGTGCCTTAGCCTTATCTCGCCTGACCGTGCCTTCCCTTGCTTTACCCTTTCCTTGCCTTGCCGTGCATTGCCTAGCCTTCCGTTGTCGTACCTTAGCCTTATCTCGCCTGACCGTGCCTTCCCTTGCTTTACCCTTTCCTTGCCTTGCCGTGCATTGCCTAGCCGTGCGTTGTCGTGCCTTAGCCTTGTTTCCCCTTGCCGTGGCGTGCCTTTTGTTACACTTGCCTTGCCTGGCTTTGCCTTGCCTTCCTTTCCTTCCGTTACTCTTTCCTTGCCTTGCCGTGCATTGCCTAGCCTTGAATTGTCGTGCCTTATCCTTGCATCACCTGACCGTGCCTTCCCCTGCGTTACCCTTTCCTTGCCTTGCCGTGCATTGCCTAGCCCTGCGTTGTCGTGCCTTAGCCTTGTTACCCCTTGCCGTGCCGTTCCTTCCGTTACCCTTGCCTTCCCTTGCTTTCCCTTGCCTTCCTTGCGTTCCGTTACTCTTTGCTTGCTTTCCGTGCATTGCCTAGCCTTGCGTTGTCATGCCTTAGCCTTGACTCGCCTGACCGTGCTTTCCCATGCGTTACCCTTTCCTTGCCTTGCCGTGCCTTGCCTAGCGTGCGTTGTCGTGCCTTAGCCTTGTTTCCCCTTGCCGTGCCGTTCCTTCCGTTACCCTTGCCTTCCCTTGCTTTCCCTTGCCTTCCTTGCCTTCCGTTACTCTTTGCTTGCTTTCCCTGCATTGCCTAGACTTGCGTTGTCGTGCCTTAGCCTTATCTCGCCTGACCGTGCCTTCCTTTGCTTTAAGCTTTCCTTGCATTGTCGTGCATTGCCTAGCCTTGCGTTGTCGTGCATTAGCCTTGCCTAGCCTCACCGTGCTTTGCCTTGCGTTACTCTTTCCTTGCCTTGCCGTGCATTGCCTAGCCTTGCATTGTCGTGCCTTATCCTTGCCTCACCTCACCGTGCCTTCCCTTGCGTTACCCTTTCCTTGCCTTGCCGTGCATTGCCTAGCCCTGCGTTGTCGTCCCTTAGCCTTGTTACCCCTTGCCGTGCCGTTCCTTCCGTTACCCTTGCCTTCCCTTGCTTTCCCTTGCCTTCCTTGCGTTCCGTTACTCTTTGCTTGCTTTCCGTGCATTGCCTAACCTTGCGTTGTCTTGCCTTAGCCTTGCCTCTCCTGACCGTGCTTTCCCATGCGTTACCCTTTCCTTGCCTTGCCGTGCATTGCCTAGCGTGCGTTGTCGTGCCTTAGCCTTGTTTCCCCTTGCCGTGCCGTTCCTTCCGTTACACTTGCCTTTCTTTGCTTTCCCTTGCCTTCCTTACCTTCCGTTACTCTTTGCTTGCCTTCCGTGCATTGCCAAGCCTTGCGTTGTCGTGCCTTAGCCTTGCCTCTCCTGAACGTGCTTTCCCATGCGTTACCCTTTCCTTGCCTTGCCGTGCATTGCCTAGCCTGCGTTGCCGTGCCTTAGTCTTGTTTCCCCTTGCCGTGCCGTTCCTTCCGTTACCCTTGCCTTTCCTTGCTTTTCCTTGCCTTGCTTACCTTCCGTTACTCTTTGCTTCCCTTCCCTGCATTGCCTAGCCTTCCGTTGTCGGGCCTTAGCCTTAGCTCGCCTGACCGTGCCTTCCTTTGCTTTAAGCTTTCCTTGCATTGTCGTGCATTGCCTAGCCTTGCGTTGTCGTGCATTAGACTTGCCTAGCCTCACCGTGCCTTGCCTTGCGTTACCCTTTCCTTGCCTTGCCGTGCATTGCCTAGCCGTGCGTTGTCGTGCCTTAGCCTTGTTTCCCCTTGCCGTGGCGTTCCTTTTGTTACACTTGAATTGCCTGGCTTTGCCTTGCCTTCCTTTCCTTCCGTTACTCTTTCCTTGCCTTGCCGTGCATTACCTAGCCTTGCATTGTCGTGCCTTATCCTTGCATCACCTGACCGTGCCTTCCCCTGCGTTACCCTTTACTTGCCTTGCCGTGCATTGCCTAGCCCTGCGTTGTCGTGCCTTAGCCTTGTTACCCCTTGCCGTGCCGTTCCTTCCGTTACCCTTGCCTTCCCTTGCTTTCCCTTGCCTTCCTTGCGTTCCGTTACTCTTTGCTTGCTTTCCGTGCATTGCCTAGCCTTGCGTTGTCATGCCTTAGCCTTGCCTCGCCTGACCTTGCTTTCCCATGCGTTACCCTTTCCTTGCCTTGCCCTGCATTGCCTAGCGTGCGTTGTAGTGCCTTAGCCTTGTTTCCCCTTGCCGTGCCGTTCCTTCCGTTACCATTGCCTTTCCTTGCTTTCCCTTGCCTTCCTTACCTTCCGTTACTCTTTCCTTGCCTTGCCGTGCACTGCCTAGCCTTGCGTTGTCGTGCATTAGCCTTGCCTCACCTGACCGTGCCTTCCCTTGCGTTACCCTTTCCTTGCCTTGCCGTGCATTGCCTAGCCGTGCGTTGTCGTGCCTTAGCCTTGTTACCCCTTGCCGTGCCGTTCCTTCCGTTACCCTTGCCTTCACTGGCTTTCCCTTGCCTTCCTTGCGTTCCGTTACACTTTGCTTGCTTTCCGTGCATTGCCTAGGCTTGCGTTGTCATGCCTTAGCCTTGACTCGCCTGACCGTGCTTTCCCATGCGTTACCCTTTCCTTGCCTTGCCGTGCATTGCCTAGCGTGCGTTGTCGTGCCTTAGCCTTGTATCCCCTTGCCGTGCCGTTCTTTCCGTTACACTTGCCTTTCCTTGCTTTCCCTTGCCTTCCTTACCTTCCGTTACTCTTTGCTTGCCTTCCGTGCATTGCTAGCCTTGCGTTGTCGTGCCTTAGCCTTGCCTCCCCTGAACGTGCTTTCCCATGCGTTACCCTTTCCTTGCCTTGCCGTGCATTGCCTAGCCTGCGTTGCCGTGCCTTAACCTTGTTTCCCCTTGCCGTGCCGTTCCTTCCGTTACCCTTGCCTTTCCTTGGTTTTCCTTGCCTTGCTTACCTTCCGTTACTCTTTGCTTCCCTTCCCTGCATTGCCTAGCCTTGCGTTGTCGTGCCTTAGCCTTATCTCGCCTGACCGTGCCTTCCTTTCCTTTAAGCTTTCCTTGCATTGTCGTGCATTGCCTAGCCTTGAGTTGTCGTGCATTAGCCTTGCCTAGCCTCACCGTGCCTTGCCTTGCGTTACCCTTTGCTTGCCTTCCGTGCATTGCCTAGCCTTGCGTTGTCGTGCCTTAGCCTTGTTTCCCCTTGCCGTGGCGTGCCTTTTGTTACACTTGCCTTGCCTGGCTTTACCTTGCCTTCCTTTCCTTCCGTTACTCTTTCCTTGCCTTGCCGTGCATTGCCTCGCCTTGCATTGTCGTGCCTTATACTTGCCTCACCTGAACGGGCCTTCCCCTGCGTTACCCTTCCTTGCCTTGCCGTGCATTGCCAAGCCCTGCGTTGTCGTGCCTTAGCCTTGTTACCCCTTGCCGTGCCGTTCCTTCTGTTACCCTTGCCTTCCCTTGATTTCCCTTGCCTTCCTTGCGTTCCGTTACCCTTTGCTTGCTTTCCGTGCATTGCCTAGCCTTGCGTTTTCATGCCTTAGCCTTCACTCGCCTGACCGTGCTTTCCCATGCGTTACCCTTTCCTTGCCTTGCCGTGCATTGCCTAGCGTGCGTTGTCGTACCTTAAACTTGTTTCCCCTTGCCTTGCCGTTCCTTCCGTTACAATTGCCTTTCCTTGCTTTCCCTTGCCTTCCTCACCTTCCGTTACTCTTTGCTTGCTTTCGCTGCATTGCCTAGCCTTGCGTTTTCGTGCCTTAGCCTTATCTCGCCTGACCGTGCCTTCCTTTGCTTTAAGCTTTCCTTGCATTGTCGTGCATTGCCTAGCCTTGCGTTGTGGTGCATTAGCCTTGCCTAGCCTCACTGTGCCTTGCCTTGCGTTACTCTTTCCTTGCCTTGCCGTGCATTGCCTAGCCTTGCATTTTCGTGCCTTATACTTGCCTTACCTGACCGTGCCTTCCCTTGCGTTACCCTTTCCTTGCCTTGCCGTGCATTGCCTAGCGCTGCGTTGTCGTGCCTTAGCCTTGTTACCCCTTGCCGTGCCGTTCCTTCCGTTACCCTTGCCTTCCCTTGCTTTCCCTTGCCTTCCTTGCGTTCCGTTACTCTTTGCTTGCTTTCCGTGCATTGCCTAGCCTTGCCTTGTCATGCCTTAGCCTTGCCTCGCCTGACCTTGCCTTCCCATGCGTTACCCTTTCCTTGCCTTGCCGTGCATTGCCTAGCGTGCGTTGTCGTGCCTTAGCCTTGTTTCCCCTTGTCGTGCCGTTCCTTCCGTTACACGTGCCTTTCCTTGCTTTCCCTTGCCTTCCTTACCTTCCGTTACTCTTTGCTTGCCTTCCGTGCATTGCCTAGCCTTGCGTTGTTGTGCCTTAGCCTTGCCTCGCCTGAACGTGCTTTCCCATGCGTTACCCTTTCCTTGCCTTGCCGTGCATTGCCTAGCCTGCGTTGCCGTGCCTTAGCCTTGTTTCCCCTTGCCGTGCCGTTCCTTTCGTTACCCTTGCCTTTCCTTGCTTTTCCTTGCCTTGCTTACCTTCCGTTACTCTTTGCTTCCCTTCCCTGCATTGCCTAGCCTTGCGTTGTCGTGCCTTAGCCTTGCCTCGCCTGACCGTGCCTTCCTTTGCTTTAAGGTTTCCTTGCATTTTCGTGCATTGCCTAGCCTTGCGTTTTCGTGCATTAGCCTTGCCTAGCCTCACCGTGCCTTGCCTTGCGTTACCCTTTCCTTGCCTTGCCGTGCATTGCCTAGCCGTGCGTTGTCGTGCCTTAGCCTTGTTTCCCCTTGCCGTGCCGTGCCTTTTGTTACACTTGCCTTGCCTGGCTTTGCCTTGCCTTCCTTTCCTTCCGTTACTCTTTCCTTGCCTTGCCGTGCATTGCCTAGCCTTGCATTGTCGTGCCTTATCCTTGCATCACCTGACCGTGCCTTCCCCTGCGTTACCCTTTCCTTGCCTTGCCGTGCATTGCCTAGCCCTGCGTTGTCGTGCCTTAGCCTTGTTACCCCATGCCGTGCCGTTCCTTCCGTTACCCTTGCCTTCCCTTGCTTTCCCTTGCCTTCCTTGCGTTCCGTTACTCTTTGCTTGCTTTCCGTGCATTGCCTAGCCTTGCGTTGTCATGCCTTAGCCTTGCCTCGCCTGACCGTGCTTTCCCATGCGTTACCCTTTCCTTGCCTTGCCGTGCATTGCCTAGCGTGCGTTGTCGTGCCTTAGCCTTGTTTCCCCTTGCCGTGCCGTTCCTTCCGTTACCATTGCCTTTCCTTGCTTTCCCTTGCCTTCCTTACCTTCCGTTACTCTTTGCTTGCTTTCCCTGCATTGCCTAGCCTTGCGTTGTCGTGCCTTAGCCTTATCTCGCCTGACCGTGCCTTCCTTTGCTTTAAGCTTTCCTTGCATTGTCGTGCATTGCCTAGCCTTGCGTTGTCGTGCATTAGCCTTGCCTAGCCTCACCGTGCTTTGCCTTGCGTTACTCTTTCCTTGCCTTGCCGTGCATTGCCTAGCCTTGCATTTTCGTGCCTTATCCTTGCCTCACCTGACCGTGCCTTCCCTTGCGTTACCCTTTGCTTGCCTTGCCGTGCATTGCCTAGCCCTGCGTTGTCGTCCCTTAGCCTTGTTACCCCTTGCCGTGCCGTTCCTTCCGTTACCCTTGCCTTCCCTTGCTTTCCCTTGCCTTCCTTGCGTTCCGTTACTCTTTGCTTGCTTTCCGTGCATTGCCTAGCCTTGCGTTGTCTTGCCTTAGCCTTGCCTCGCCTGACCGTGCTTTCCCATGCGTTACCCTTTCCTTGCCTTGCCGTGCATTGCCTAGCGTGCGTTGTCGTGCCTTAGCCTTGTTTGACCTTGCCGTGCCGTTCCTTCCGTTACACTTGCCTTTCCTTGCTTTCCCTTGCCTTCCTTACCTTCCGTTACTCTTTGCTTGCCTTCCGTGCATTGCCTAGCCTTGCGTTGTCGTGCCTTAGCCTTGCCTCTCCTGACCGTGCTTTCCCATGCGTTACCCTTTCCTTGCCTTGCCGTGCATTGCCTAGCCTGCGTTGCCGTGCCTTAGTCTTGTTTCCCCTTGCCGTGCCGTTCCTTCCGTTACCCTTGCCTTTCCTTGCTTTTCCTTGCCTTGCTTACCTTCCGTTACTCTTTGCTTCCCTTCCCTGCATTGCCTAGCCTTGCGTTGTCGTGCCTTAGCCTTATCTCGCCTGACCGTGCCTTCCTTTGCTTTAAGCTTTCCTTGCATTGTCGTGCATTGCCTAGCCTTGCGTTGTCGTGCATTAGCCTTGCCTAGCCTCACCGTGCCTTGCCTTGCGTTACCCTTTCCTTGCCTTGCCGTGCATTGCCTAGCCGTGCGTTGTCGTGCCTTAGCCTTGCCTCGCCTGACCGTGCTTTCCCATGCGTTACCCTTTCCTTGCCTTGCCGTGCATTGCCTAGCCTGCGTTGCCGTGCCTTAGCCTTGTTTCCCCTTGCCGTGCCGTTCCTTCCGTTACCCTTGCCTTTCCTTGCTTTTCCTTGCCTTGCTTACCTTCCGTTACTCTTTGCTTCCCTTCCCTGCATTGCCTAGCCTTGCGTTGTCGTGCCTTAGCCTTATCTCGCCTGACCGTGCCTTCCTTTGCTTTAAGCTTTCCTTGCATTTTCGTGCATTGCCTAGCCTTGCGTTGTCGTGCATTAGCCTTGCCTAGCCTCACCGTGCCTTGCCTTGCGTTACCCTTTCCTTGCCTTGCCGTGCATTGCCTAGCCGTGCGTTGTCGTGCCTTAGCCTTGTTTCCCCTTGCCGTGCCGTTCCTTCCGTTACACTTGCCTTTCTTTGCTTTCCCTTGCCTTCCTTACCTTCCGTTACTCTTTGCTTGCCTTCCGTGCATTGCCTAGCCTTGCGTTGTCGGGCCTTAGCCTTGCCTCGCCTGACCGTGCTTTCCCATGCGTTACCCTTTCCTTGCCTTGCCGTGCATTGCCTAGCCGTGCGTTGTCGTGCCTTAGCCTTGTTTCCCCTTGCCGTGGCGTGCCTTTTGTTACACTTGCCTTGCCTGGCTTTGCCTTGCCTTCCTTTCCTTCCGTTACTCTTTCCTTGCCTTGCCGTGCATTGCCTCGCCTTGCATTGTCGTGCCTTATCCTTGCCTCACCTGACCGTGCCTTCCCCTGCGTTACCCTTTCCTTGCCTTGCCGTGCATTGCCTAGCCCTGCGTTGTCGTGCCTTAGCCTTCTTACCGCTTGCCGTGCCGTTCCTTCCGTTACCCTTGCCTTCCCTTGCTTTCCCTTGCCTTCCTTGCGTTCCGTTACTCTTTGCTTGCTTTCCGTGCATTGCCTAGCCTTGCGTTGTCATGCCTTAGCCTTGCCTCGCCTGACCTTGCTTTCCCATGCGTTACCCTTTCCTTGCCTTGCCGTGCATTGCCTAGCGTGCGTTGTCGTGCCTTAGCCTTGTTTCCCCTTGCCGTGCCGTTCCTTCCGTTACCATTGCCTTTCCTTGCTTTCCCTTGCCTTCCTTACCTTCCGTTACTCTTTCCTTGCCTTGCCGTGCACTGCCTAGCCTTGCGTTGTCGTGCATTAGCCTTGCCTCACCTGACCGTGCCTTCCCTTGCGTTACCCTTTCCTTGCCTTGCCGTGCATTGCCTAGCCCTGCGTTGTCGTGCCTTAGCCTTGTTACCCCTTGCCGTGCCGTTCCTTCCGTTACCCTTGCCTTCCCTTGCTTTCCCTTGCCTTCCTTGCGTTCCGTTACTCTTTGCTTGCTTTCCGTGCATTGCCTAGCCTTGCGTTGTCATGCCTTAGCCTTGCCTCGCCTGACCGTGCTTTCCCATGCGTTACCCTTTCCTTGCCTTGCCGTGCATTGCCTAGCCTTGCGTTGTCGTGCCTTAGCCTTGTATCCCCTTGCCGTGCCGTTCTTTCCGTTACACTTGCCTTTCCTTGCTTTCCCTTGCCTTCCTTACCTTCCGTTACTCTTTGCTTGCCTTCCGTGCATTGCTAGCCTTGCGTTGTCGTGCCTTAGCCTTGCCTCGCCTGAACGTGCTTTCCCATGCGTTACCCTTTCCTTGCCTTGCCGTGCATTGCCTAGCCTGCGTTGCCGTGCCTTAACCTTGTTTCCCCTTGCCGTGCCGTTCCTTCCGTTACCCTTGCCTTTCCTTGCTTTTCCTTGCCTTGCTTACCTTCCGTTACTCTTTGCTTCCCTTCCCTGCATTGCCTAGCCTTGCGTTGTCGTGCCTTAGCCTTATCTCGCCTGACCGTGCCTTCCTTTGCTTTAAGCTTTCCTTGCATTGTCGTGCATTGCCTAGCCTTGAGTTGTCGTGCATTAGCCTTGCCTAGCCTCACCGTGCCTTGCCTTGCGTTACCCTTTCCTTGCCTTGCCGTGCATTGCCTAGCCGTGCGTTGTCGTGCCTTAGCCTTGTTTCCCCTTGCCGTGCCGTACCTTTTGTTACACTTGCCTTGCCTGGCTTTACCTTGCCTTCCTTTCCTTCCGTTACTCTTTCCTTGCCTTGCCGTGCATTGCCTCGCCTTGCATTGTCGTGCCTTATACTTGCCTCACCTGCCCGGGCCTTCCCCTGCGTTACCCTTCCTTGCCTTGCCGTGCATTGCCAAGCCCTGCGTTGTCGTGCCTTAGCCTTGTTACCCCTTGCCGTGCCGTTCCTTCTGTTACCCTTGCCTTCCCTTGATTTCCCTTGCCTTCCTTGCGTTCCGTTACCCTTTGCTTGCTTTCCGTGCATTGCCTAGCCTTGCTTTTTCATGCCTTAGCCTTCACTCGCCTGACCGTGCTTTCCCATGCGTTACCCTTTCCTTGCCTTGCCGTGCATTGCCTAGCGTGCGTTGTCGTACCTTAAACTTGTTTCCCCTTGCCTTGCCGTTCCTTCCGTTACAATTGCCTTTCCTTGCTTTCCCTTGCCTTCCTCACCTTCCGTTACTCTTTGCTTGCTTTCGCTGCATTGCCTAGCCTTGCGTTTTCGTGCCTTAGCCTTATCTCGCCTGACCGTGCCTTCCTTTGCTTTAAGCTTTCCTTGCATTGTCGTGCATTGCCTAGCCTTGCGTTGTCGTGCATTAGCCTTGCCTAGCCTCACTGTGCCTTGCCTTGCGTTACTCTTTCCTTGCCTTGCCGTGCATTGCCTAGCCTTGCATTTTCGTGCCTTATCCTTGCCTCACCTGACCGTGCCTTCCCTTGCGTTACCCTTTCCTTGCCTTGCCGTGCATTGCCTAGCGCTGCGTTGTCGTGCCTTAGCCTTGTTACCCCTTGCCGTGCCGTTCCTTCCGTTACCCTTGCCTTCCCTTGCTTTCCCTTGCCTTCCTTGCGTTCCGTTACTCTTTGCTTGCTTTCCGTGCATTGCCTAGCCTTGCCTTGTCATGCCTTAGCCTTGCCTCGCCTGACCTTGCCTTCCCTTGCGTTACCCTTTCCTTGCCTTGCCGTGCATTGCCTAGCCTTGCGTTGTCGTGCATTAGCCTTGTTTCCCCTTGCCGTGCCGTTCCTTCCGTTACCCTTGCCTTTCCTTGCTTTCCCTTGCCTTCCTTACCTTCCGTTACTCTTTGCTTGCCTTCCGTGCATTGCCTAGCCTTGCGTTGTTGTGCCTTAGCCTTGCCTCGCCTGACCGTGCTTTCCCATGCGTTACCCTTTCCTTGCCTTGCCGTGCATTGCCTAGCCTGCGTTGCCGTGCCTTAGCCTTGTTTCCCCTTGCCGTGCCGTTCCTTCCGTTACCCTTGCCTTTCCTTGCTTTTCCTTGCCTTGCTTACCTTCCGTTACTCTTTGCTTGCCTTCCCTGAATTGCCTAGCCTTGCGTTGTCGTGCCTTAGCCTTGCCTCGCCTGACCGTGCCTTCCTTTGCTTTAAGGTTTCCTTGCATTTTCGTGCATTGCCTAGCCTTGCGTTTTCGTGCATTAGCCTTGCCTAGCCTCACCGTGCCTTGCCTTGCGTTACCCTTTGCTTGCCTTGCCGTGCATTGCCTAGCCGTGGGTTGTCGTGCCTTAGCCTTGTTTCCCATTGCCGTGCCGTTCCTTCTGTTACACTTGCCTTTCTTTGCTTTCCCTTGCCTTCCTTACCTTCCGTTACTCTGTGCTTCCCTTCCCTGCATTGCCTAGCCTTGCGTTGTCGGGCGTTAGCCTTGCCTCGCCTGACCCTGCTTTCCCATGCGTTACCCTTTCCTTGCCTTGCCGTGCATTGCCTAGCCGTGGGTTGTCGTGCCTTAGCCTTTTTTCCCCTTGCCGTGGCGTGCCTTTTGTTACACTTCCCTTGCCTGGCTTTGCCTTGCCTTCCTTTCCTTCCGTTACTCTTTCCTTGCCTTGCCGTGCATTGCCTCGCCTTGCATTGTCGTGCCTCATCCTTGCCTCACCTGACCGTGCCTTCCCCTGCGTTACCCTTTCCTTGCCTTGCCGTGCATTGCCTAGCCCTGCGTTGTCGTGCCTTAGCCTTCTTACCGCTTGCCGTGCCGTTCCTTCCGTTACCCTTGCCTTCCCTAGCTTTCCCTTGCCTTCCTTGCGTTCCGGTAGTCTTTGCTTGCTTTCCGTGCATTGCCTAGCCTTGCGTTGTCATGCCTTAGCCTTGCCTCGCCTGACCGTGCTTTCCCATGCGTTACCCTTTCCTTGCTTTGCCGTGCATTGCCTAGCCGTGCGTTGTTGTGCCTTTTCCTTGTTTCCCCTTGCCGTGCCGTTCCTTCCGTTACACTTGCCTTTCCCTGCTTTCCCTTGCCTTCCTTACCTTCCGTTACTCTTTGCTTGCCTTCCGTGCATTGCCTAGCCTTGCGTTGTCGTGCCTTAGCGTTGCCTCGCCTGACCGTGCTTTCAAATGCGTTACCCTTTCCTTGCCTTGCCGTTCATTGCCTACCGTTCGGTGTCGTGCCTTAGACTTGTTTCCCCTTGCCGTGCCGTTCCTTCCGTTATCCTGGCCTTTCCTTGCTTTTCCTTGCCTAGCTTACCTTCCGTTACTCTTTGCTTGCCTTCCCTGAATTTCCTAGCCTTGCGTTGTCTTGCCTTAGCCTTATCTCGCCTAACCTTGCCTTCCTTTGCTTTAAGCTTTCCTTGCATTGTCGTGCTTCGCCTAGCCTTGCGTTTTTGTGCATTAGCCTTGCCTAGCCTCACCGTGCCTTTCCTTGCGTTACCCTTTGCTTGCCTTGCCGTGCATTGCCTAGCCGTGCGTTGTCGTGCCTTAGCCTTGTTTCCCCTTGCCGTGCCGTTCCTTCCGTTACACTTGCCTTTCTTTGCTTTCCCCTGCCTTCCTTACCTTCCGTTACCCTTTGCTTGCCTTCCGTGCATTGCCTAGCCTTGCGTTGTCGTGTCTTAGCCTTGCCTCGCCTGAACGTGCTTTCCCATGCGTTACCCTTTCCTTGCCTTGCCGTGAATTGCCTAGCCTACGTTGCCGTGCCTTAGCCTTGTTTCCCCTTGCCGTGCCGTTCCTTCCGTTACCCTTGCCTTTCCTTGCTTTTACTTGCCTTGCTTACCCTCCGTTACTCTTTGCTTCTCTTCCCTGCATTGCCTAGCCTTGCGTTGTCGTGCCTTAGCCTTATCTCGCCTGACCGTGCCTTCCTTTGCTTTAAGCTTTCCTTGCATTGTCGTGCATTGCCTAGCCTTGCGTTGTCGTGCATTAGCCTTGCCTAGCCTCACCGTGCCTTGCCTTGCGTTACCCTTTCCTTGCCTTGCCGTGCATTGCCTAGCTGTGCGTTGTCGTGCCTTAGCCTTGTTTCCCCTTGCCGTGGCGTGCCTTTTGTTGCAATTGCCTTGCCTGGCTTTGCCTTGCCTTCCTTTCCTTCCGTTACTCTTTCCTTGCCTTGCCGTGCATTGCCTAGCCTTGCATTGTCGTGCCTTATCCTTGCCTCACCTGACCGTGCCTTCCCCTGCGTTACCCTTTCCTTGCCTTGCCGTGCATTGCCTAGCCCTGCGTTGCCGTGCCTTAGCCTTGTTACCCCTTGCCGTGCCGTTCCTTCCGTTACCCTTGCCTTCACTTGCTTTCACTTGCCTTCCTTGCCTTCCGTTACTCTTTGCTTGCCTTCCGTGCATTGCCTAGCCTTGCGTTGTCGTGCCTTAGCCTTGCCTCGCCTGACCGGGCTTTCCCATGCGTTACCCTTTCCTTGCCTTGCCGTGCATTGCCTAGCCGTGCGTTGTCGTGCCTTAGCCTTGTTTCCCCTTGCCGTGCCGTTCCTTCCGTTACCCTTGCCTTTCCTTGCTTTTCCTTACCTTGCTTACCTTCCGTTACTCTTTGCTTCCCTTCCCTGCATTGCCTAGCCTTGCGTTGTCGTGCCTTAGCCTTATCTCGCCTGACCGTGATTTCCCATGCGTTACCCTTTCCTTGCCTTGCCGTGCATTGCCTAGCCTGCGTTGCCGTGCCTTAGCCTTGTTTCCCCTTGCCGTGCAGTTCCTTCCGTTACCCTTGCCTTTCCTTGCTTTTCCTTGCCTTGCTTACCTTCCGTTACTCTTTGCTTCCCTTCCCTGCATTGCCTAGCCTTGCGTTGTCGTGCCTTAGCGTTGCCTCGCCTGACCGTGCTTTCAAATGCGTTACCCTTTCCTTGCCTTGCCGTTCATTGCCTAGCGTTCGGTGTCGTGCCTTAGACTTGTTTCCCCTTGCCGTGCCGTTCCTTCCGTTACCCTGGCCTTTCCTTGCTTTTCCTTGCCTAGCTTACCTTCCGTTACTCTTTGCTTGCCTTCCCTGAATTTCCTAGCCTTCCGTTGTCTTGCCTTAGCCTTATCTCGCCTATCCTTGCCTTCCTTTGCTTTAAGCTTTCCTTGCATTGTCGTGCATCGCCTAGCCTTGCGTTTTTATGCATTAGCCTTGCCTAGCCTCACCGTGCCTTTCCTTGCGTTACCCTTTGCTTGCCTTGCCGTGCATTGCCTAGCCGTGCGTTGTCGTGCCTTAGCCTTGTTTCCCCTTGCCGTGCCGTTCCTTCCGTTACACTTGCCTTTCTTTGCTTTCCCCTGCCTTCCTTACCTTCCGTTACCCTTTGCTTGCCTTCCGTGCATTGCCTAGCCTTGCGTTGTCGTGTCTTAGCCTTGCCTCGCCTGAACGTGCTTTCCCATGCGTTACCCTTTCCTTGCCTTGCCGTGAATTGCCTAGCCTACGTTGCCGTGCCTTAGCCTTGTTTCCCCTTGCCGTGCCGTTCCTTCCGTTACCCTTGCCTTTCCTTGCTTTTACTTGCCTTGCTTACCCTCCGTTACTCTTTGCTTCTCTTCCCTGCATTGCCTAGCCTTGCGTTGTCGTGCCTTAGCCTTATCTCGCCTGACCATGCCTTCCTTTGCTTTAAGCTTTCCTTGCATTGTCGTGCATTGCCTAGCCTTGCGTTGTCGTGCATTAGCCTTGCCTAGCCTCACCGTGCCTTGCCTTGCGTTACCCTTTCCTTGCCTTGCCGTGCATTGCCTAGCTGTGCGTTGTCGTGCCTTAGCCTTGTTTCCCCTTGCCGTGGCGTGCCTTTTGTTACAATTGCCTTGCCTGGCTTTGCCTTGCCTTCCTTTCCTTCCGTTACTCTTTCCTTGCCTTGCCGTGCATTGCCTAGCCTTGCATTGTCGTGCCTTATCCTTGCCTCACCTGACCGTGCCTTCCCCTGCGTTACCCTTTCCTTGCCTTGCGGTGCATTGCCTAGCCCTGCGTTGTCGTGCCTTAGCCTTGTTACCCCTTGCCGTGCCGTTCCTTCCGTTACCCTTGCCTTCACTTGCTTTCCCTTGCCTTCCTTGCGTTCCGTTACTCTTTGCTTGCTTTCCGTGCATTGCCTAGCCTTGCGTTGTCATGCCTTAGCCTTGCCTCGCCTGACCGTGCTTTCCCATGCGTTACCCTTTCCTTGCCTTGCCGTGCATTGCCTAGCGTGCGTTGTCGTACCTTAGCCTTGTTTCCCCTTGCCGTGCCGTTCCTTCCGTTACACTTGCCTTTCCTTGCTTTTCCTTGCCTTGCTTACCTTCCGTTACTCTTTGCTTGCCTTCCGTGCATTGCCTAGCCTTGCGTTGTCGTGCCTTAGACTTATCTCGCCTGACCGTGCTTTCACATGCGTTACCCTTTCCTTGCCTTGCCGTGCATTGCCTAGCCTGCGTTGCCGTGCCTTAGCCTTGTTTCCCCTTGCCGTGCCGTTCCTTCCGTTACCCTTGCCTTTCCTTGCTTTTCCTTGCCTTGCTTACTTCCGTTACTCTTTGCTTCCCTTCCCTGCATTGCCTAGCCTTGCGTTGTCGTGCCTTAGCCTTATCTCGCCTGACCGTGCCTTCCTTTGCTTTAAGCTTTCCTTGCATTGTCGTGCATTGCCTAGCCTTGCGTTGTCGTGCATTAGCCTTGCCTAGCCTCACCGTGCCTTGCCTTGCGTTACTCTTTCCTTGCCTTGCCGTGCATTGCCTAGCCGTGCGTTGTCGTGCCTTAGCCTTGTTTCCCCTTGCCGTGGCGTGCCTTTTGTTACACTTGCCTTGCCTGGCTTTGCCTTGCCTTCCTTTCCTTCCGTTACTCTTTCCTTGCCTTGCCGTGCATTGCCTAGCCTTGCATTGTCGTGCCTTATCCTTGCATCACCTGACCGTGCCTTCCCCTGCGTTACCCTTTCCTTGCCTTGCCGTGCATTGCCTAGCCCTGCGTTGTCGTGCCTTAGCCTTGTTACCCCTTGCCGTGCCGTTCCTTCCGTTACCCTTGCCTTCCCTTGCTTTCCCTTGCCTTCCTTGCGTTCCGTTACCCTTTGCTTGCTTTCCGTGCATTGCCTAGCCTTGCGTTGTCATGCCTTAGCCTTGACTCGCCTGACCGTGCTTTCCCATGCGTTACCCTTTCCTTGCCTTGCCGTGCATTGCCTAGCGTCCGTTGTCGTGCCTTAGCCTTGTTTCCCCTTGCCGTGCCGTTCCTTCCGTTACCATTGCCTTTCCTTGCTTTCCCTTGCCTTCCTTACCTTCCGTTACTCTTTGCTTGCTTTCCCTGCATTGCCTAGCCTTGTGTTGTCGTGTCTTAGCCTTATCTCCCCTGACCGTGCCTTCCTTTGCTTTAAGCTTTCCTTGCATTGTCGTGCATTGCCTAGCCTTGCGTTGTCGTGCATTAGCCTTGCCTAGCCTCACCGTGCCTTGCCTTGCGTTACTCTTTCCTTGCCTTGCCGTGCATTGCCTAGCCTTGCATTTTCGTGCCTTATCCTTGCCTCACCTGACCGTGCCTTCCCTTGCGTTACCCTTTCCTTGCCTTGCCGTGCATTGCCTAGCCCTGCGTTGTCGTGCCTTAGCCTTGTTACCCCTTGCCGTGCCGTTCCTTCCGTTACCCTTGCCTTCCCTTGCTTTCCCTTGCCTTCCTTGCGTTCCGTTACTCTTTGCTTGCTTTCCGTGCATTGCCTAGCCTTGCGTTGTCATGCCTTAGCCTTGCCTCGCCTGACCGTGCTTTCCC
This sequence comes from Macrotis lagotis, assembly GCF_037893015.1. NCBI lineage: Eukaryota > Metazoa > Chordata > Mammalia > Peramelemorphia > Peramelidae > Macrotis > Macrotis lagotis. Next base: position 677,173 of record NW_027421922.1, read on the forward strand.
ATGCGTTACCCTTTCCTTGCCTTGCCGTGCATTGCCTAGCCTGCGTTGTCGTGCCTTAGCCTTGTTTCCCCTTGCCGTGCCGTTCCTTCCGTTACCATTGCCTTTCCTTGCTTTCCCTTGCCTTCCTTACCTTCCGTTACTCTTTCCTTGCCTTGCCGTGCACTGCCTAGCCTTGCGTTGTCGTGCATTAGCCTTGCCTCACCTGACCGTGCCTTCCCTTGCGTTACCCTTTCCTTGCCTTGCCGTGCATTGCCTAGCCGTGCGTTGTCGTGCCTTAGCCTTGTTTCCCCTTGCCGTGCCGTTCCTTCCGTTACCCTTGCCTTGCCTTGCTTTCCCTTGCCTTCCTTACCTTCCGTTACTCTTTGCTTGCCTTCCGTGCATTGCTAGCCTTGCGTTGTCGTGCCTTAGCCTTGCCTCGCCTGAACGTGCTTTCCCATGCGTTACCCTTTCCTTGCCTTGCCGTGCATTGCCTAGCCTGCGTTGCCGTGCCTTAGCCTTGTTTCCCCTTGCCGTGCCGTTCCTTCCGTTACCCTTGCCTTTCCTTGCTTTTCCTTGCCTTGCTTACCTTCCGTTACTCTTTGCTTCCCTTCCCTGCATTGCCTAGCCTTGCGTTGTCGTGCCTTAGCCTTATCTCGCCTGACCGTGCCTTCCTTTGCTTTAAGCTTTCCTTGCATTGTCGTGCATTGCCTAGCCTTGCATTGTCGTGCATTAGCCTTGCCTAGCCTCACCGTGCCTTGCCTTGCGTTACACTTTGCTTGCCTTGCCGTGCATTGCCTAGCCGTGGGTTGTCGTGCCTTAGCCTTGTTTCCCCTTGCCGTGCCGTTCCTTCCGTTACACTTGCCTTTCCTTGCTTTCCCTTGCCTTCCTTACCTTCCGTTACTCTTTGCTTGCCTTCCGTGCATTGCTAGCCTTGCGTTGTCGTGCCTTAGCCTTGCCTCGCCTGAACGTGCTTTCCCATGCGTTACCCTTTCCTTGCCTTGCCGTGCATTGCCTAGCCGTGCGTTGTCGTGCCTTAGCCTGCCGTTCCTTCCGTTACCCTTGCCTTACCTTGCTTTTCCTTGCCTTGCTTACCTTCCGTTACTCTTTGCTTCCCTTGCCTGCATTGCCTAGCCTTGCGTTGTCGTGCCTTAGCCTTATCTGGCCTGACCGTGCCTTCCTTTGCTTTAAGCTTTCCTTGCATTGTCGTGCATTGCCTAGCCTTGCGTTGTCGTGCATTAGCCTTCCCTTGTCACCGTGCCTTGCCCTGCGTTACCCTTTCCTTGCCTTGCCGTGCATTGCCTAGCCGTGCGTTGTCGTGCCTTAGCCTTGTTTCCCCTTGCCGTGGCGTGCCTTTTGTTACACTTGCCTTGCCTGGCTTTGCCTTGCCTTCCTTTCCTTCCGTTACTCTTACTTGCCTTGCCGTGCATTGCCTAGCCTTGCATTGTCGTGCCTTATCCTTGCATCACCTGACCGTGCCTTCCCCTGCGTTACCCTTTCCTTGCCTTGCCGTGCATTGCCTAGCCGTGCGTTGTCGTGCCTTAGCCTTGTTTCCCCTTGCCGTGGCGTGCCTTTTGTTACACTTCCCTTGCCTGGCTTTGCCTTGCCTTCCTTTCCTTCCGTTACTCTTTCCTTGCCTTGCCGTACATTGCCTAGCCTGCGTTGTCGTGCCTTAGCCTTGTTTCCCTTTGCCGTGCCGTTCCTTCCGTTACCCTTGCCTTCCCTTGCTTTCCCTTGCCTTCCTTGCGTTCCGTTACTCTTTGCTTGCTTTCCGTGCATTGCCTAGCCTTGCGTTGTCATGCCTTAGCCTTGCCTCGCCTGACCTTGCTTTCCCATGCGTTACCCTTTCCTTGCCTTGCCGTGCATTGCCTAGCCCTGCGTTGTCGTGCCTTAGCCTTGTTACCCCTTGCCGTGCCGTTCCTTCCGTTACCATTGCCTTTCCTTGCTTTCCCTTGCCTTCCTTACCTTCCGTTACTCTTTCCTTGCCTTGCCGTGCACTGCCTAGCCTTGCGTTGTCGTGCATTAGCCTTGCCTCACCTGACCGTGACTTCCCTTGCGTTACCCTTTCCTTGCCTTGCCGTGCATTGCCTAGCCTGCGTTGCCGTGCCTTAGCCTTGTTTCCCCTTGCCGTGCCGTTCCTTCCGTTACCCTTTCCTTTCCTTGGTTTTCCTTGCCTTGCTTACCTTCCGTTACTCTTTGCTTCCCTTCCCTGCATTGCCTAGCCTTGCGTTGTCGTGCCTTAGCCTTATCTCGCCTGACCGTGCCTTCCTTTCCTTTAAGCTTTCCTTGCATTGTCGTGCATTGCCTAGCCTTGCTTTGTCGTGCATTAGCCTTGCCTAGCCTCACCGTGCCTTGCCTTGCGTTACCCTTTCCTTGCCTTGCCGTGCATTGCCTAGCCGTGCGTTGTCGTGCCTTAGCCTTGTTTCCCTTTGCCGTGCGGTTCCTTCCGTTACACTTGCCTTTCCTTGCTTTTCCTTGCCTTGCTTACCTTCCGTTACTCTTTGCTTGCCTTCCCTGCATTGCCTAGCCTTGCGTTGTCGGGCGTTAGCCTTGCCTCGCCTGACCCTGCTTTCCCATGAGTTACCCTTTCCTTGATTTGCCGTGCACTGCCTAGTCTGCGTTGTCGTGCCTTAGCCTTGTTTCCCTTTGCCGTGCCGTTCCTTCCGTTACCCTTGCCTTTCATTGCTTTTCCTTGCCTTGCTTACCTTCCTTTACTCTTTGCTTCCCTTCCCTGCATTGCCTAGCCTTGCGTTGTCGTGCCTTAGACTTATCTCGCCTGACCGTGCCTTCCTTTGCTTTAAGCTTTCCTTGCATTGTCGTGCATTGCCTAGCCTTGCGTTGTCGTGCATTAGCCTTGCCTAGCCTCACCGTGCCTTGCCTTGCGTTACCCTTTCCTCGCCTTGCCGTGCATTGCCTAGCCGTGCGTTGTCGTGCCTTAGCCTTTTTCACCTTGCCATAGCCTTGCTTGCGTTGCATTGCTTTGCCTTGCATTCCTTGCCTTCCCTTACTCTTTGTTTGCCTTCGGTGCATTGCCTAGCCTTGCGTTGTCGTGCATTAGCCTTGCCTAGCCTCACCGTGCCTTGCCTTGCGTTACCCTTTCCTTGCCTTGCCGTGCATTGCCTAGCCGTGCGTTGCCGTGGCGTGCCTTTTGTTACACTTCCCTTGCCTGGCTTTGCCTTGCCTTCCTTTCCTTCCATTACTCTTTCCTTGCCTTGCCGTGCATTGCCTCGCCTTGCATTGTCGTGCCTCATCCTTGCCTCACCTGACCGTGCCTTCCCCTGCGTTACCCTTTCCTTGCCTTGCCGTGCATTGCCTAGCCCTGCGTTGTCGTGCCTTAGCCTTCTTACCCCTTGCCGTGCCGTTCCTTCCGTTACCCTTGCCTTCCCTTGCTTTCCCTTGCCTTCCTTGCGTTCCGTTACTCTTTGCTTGCTTTTCGTGCATTGCCTAGCCTTCCGTTGTCATGCCTTAGCCTTGCATCGCCTGACCGTGCTTTCCCATGCGTTACCCTTTCCTTGCCTTGCCGTGCATTGCCTAGCCGTGCGTTGTTGTGCCTTTGCCTTGTTTCACCTTGCCGTGCCGTTCCTTCCGTTACCCTTGCCTTTCCCTGCTTTCCCTTGCCTTCCTTACCTTCCGTTACTCTTTGCTTGCCTTCCGTGCATTGCCTAGCCTTGCGTTGTCGTGCCTTAGCGTTGCCTCGCCTGACCGTACTTTCAAATGCGTTACCCTTTCCTTGCCTTGCCGTTCATTGCCTAGCGTTCGGTGTCGTGCCTTAGACTTGTTTCCCCTTGCCGTGCCGTTCCTTCCGTTACCCTGGCCTTTCCTTGCTTTCCCTTGCCTTCCTTACCTTCCGTTACTCTTTGCTTGCCTTCCCTGAATTTCCTAGCCTTGCGTTGTCTTGCCTTAGCCTTATCTCGCCTAACCTTGCCTTCCTTTGCTTTAAGCTTTCCTTGCATTGTCGTGCATCGCCTAGCCTTGCGTTTTTGTGCATTAGCCTTGCCTAGCCTCACCGTCCCTTTCCTTGCGTTACCCTTTGCTTGCCTTCCGTGCATTGTCTAGCCTTGCGTTGTCGTGCCTTAGCCTTCTTTCCCCTTGCCGTGCCGTTCCTTCCGTTACAATTCCCTTGCCTTGCTTTCCCTTGCCTTCCTTGCCTTTCGTTAGTCTTTGCTTGCCTTCCGTGCATTGCTAGCCTTGCGTTGTCGTGCCTTAGCCTTTCCTCGCCTGAACGTGCTTTCCCATGCGTTACCCTTTCCTTGCCTTGCCGTGCATTGCCTAGCCTGCGTTGCCGTGCCTTAGCCTTGTTTCCCCTTGCCGTGCCGTTCCTTCCGTTACCCTTGCCTTTCCTTGCTTTTACTTGCCTTGCTTACCTTCCGTTGCTCTTTGCTTCTCTTCCCTGCATTGCCTAGCCTTGCGTTGTCGTGCCTTAGCCTTATCTCGCCTGACCGTGCCTTCCTTTGCTTTAAGCTTTCCTTGCATTGTCGTGCATTGCCTAGCCTTGCGTTGTCGTGCATTAGCCTTGCCTAGCCTCACCGTTTCTTGCCTTGCGTTACCCTTTCCTTGCCTTGCCGTGCTTTGCCTAGCCGTGCGTTTTCGTGCCTTAGCCTTGTTTCCCCTTGCCGTGGCGTGCCTTTTGTTATAATTGCCTTGCCTGGCTTTGCCTTGCCTTCCTTTCCTTCCGTTACTCTTTCCTTGCCTTGCCGTGCATTGCCTAGCCTTGCATTGTCGTGCCTTATCCTTGCCTCACCTGACCGTGCCTTCCCCTGCGTTACCCTTTCCTTGCATTGCCGTGCATTGCCTAGCCCTGCGTTGTCGTGCCTTAGCCTTGTTACCCCTTGCCGTGCCGTTCCTTCCGTTACCCTTGCCTTCACTTGCTTTCCCTTGCCTTCCTTCCGTTCCGTTACTCTTTGCTTGCTTTCCGTGCATTGCCTAGCCTTGCGTTGTCATGCCTTAGCCTTGCCTCGCCTGACCGGCCTTTCCCATGCGTTACCCTTTCCTTGCCTTGCCGTGCATTGCCTAGCGTGCGTTGTCGTACCTTAGCCTTGTTTCCCCTTGCCGTGCCGTTCCTTCCGTTACCCTTGCCTTTCCTTGCTTTTCCTTGCCTTGCTTACCTTCCGTTACTCTTTGCTTCCCTTCCCTGCATTGCCTAGCCTTGCGTTGTCGTGCCTTAGTCTTATCTCGCCTGAACGTGCTTTCCCATGCGTTACCCTTTCCTTGCCTTGCCGTGCATTGCCTAGCCTGCGTTGCCGTGCCTTAGCCTTGTTTCCCCTTGCCGTGCCGTTCCTTCCGTTACCCTTGCCTTTCCTTGCTTTTCCTTGCCTTGCTTACCTTCCGTTACTCTTTGCTTCCCTTCCCTGCATTGCCTAGCCTTGCGTTGTCGTGCCTTAGCCTTATCTCGCCTGACCGTGCCTTCCTTTGCTTTAAGCTTTCCTTGCATTGTCGTGCATTGCCTAGCCTTGCGTTGTCGTGCATTAGCCTTGCCTAGCCTCACCGTGCCTTGCCTTGCGTTACCCTTTCCTTGCCTTGCCGTGCATTGCCTAGACGTGCGTTGTCGTGCCTTAGCCTTGTTTCCCCTTGCCGTGGCGTGCCTTTTGTTACACTTGAATTGCCTGGCTTTGCCTTGCCTTCCTTTCCTTCCGTTACTCTTTGCTTGCCTTGCCGTGCATTGCCTAGCCTTGCATTGTCGTGCCTTATCCTTGCCTCACCTGACCGTGCCTTCCCCTGCGTTAGCCTTTCCTTGCCTTGCCGTGCATTGCCTAGCCGTGCGTTGTCGTGCCTTAGCCTTGTTTCCCCTTGCCGTGCCGTGCCTTTTGTTACACTTGCCTTGCCTGGCTTTGCCTTGCCTTCCTTTCCTTCCTTTACTCTTTCCTTGCCTTGCCGTGCATTGCCTAGCCTGCGTTGTCCTGCCTTAGCCTTGTTTCCCTTTGCCGTGCCGTTCCTTCCGTTACCCTTGCCTTCCCTTGCTTTCCCTTGCCTTCCTTGCGTTCCGATACTCTTTGCTTGCTTTCCGTGCATTGCCTAGCCTTGCGTTGTCATGCCTTAGCCTTGCCTCGCCTGACCTTGCTTTCACATGCGTTACCCTTTCCTTGCCTTGCCGTGCATTGCCTAGCGTGCGTTGTCGTGCCTTAGCCTTGTTTCCCCTTGCCGTGCCGTTCCTTCCGTTACCATTGCCTTTCCTTGCTTTCCCTTGCCTTCCTTACCTTCCGTTACTCTTTCCTTGCCTTGCCGTGCACTGCCTAGCCTTGCGTTGTCGTGCATTAGCCTTGCCTCACCTGACCGTGCCTTCCCTTGCGTTACCCTTTCCTTGCCTTGCCGTGCATTGCCTAGCCCTGCGTTGTCGTGCCTTAGCCTTGTTACCCCTTGCCGTGCCGTTCCTTCCGTTACCCTTGCCTTCACTTGCTTTCCCTTGCCTTCCTTGCGTTCCGTTACTCTTTGCTTGCTTTCCGTTCATTGCCTAGCCTTGCGTTGTCATGCCTTAGCCTTGCCTCGCCTGACCGTGCTTTCCCATGAGTTACCCTTTCCTTGCCTTGCCGTGCATTGCCTAGCGTGCGTTGTCGTGCCTTAGCCTTGTTTCCCCTTGCCGTGCCGTTCTTTCCGTTACACTTGCCTTTCCTTGATTTCCCTTGCCTTCCTTACCTTCCGTTACTCTTTGCTTGCCTTCCGTGCATTGCTAGCCTTGCGTTGTCGTGCCTTAGCCTTGCCTCGCCTGAACGTGCTTTCCCATGCGATACCCTTTCCTTGACTTGCCGTGCATTGCCTAGCCTGCGTTGCCGTGCCTTAGCCTTGTTTCCCCTTGCCGTGCCGTTCCTTCCGTTACCCTTGCCTTTCCTTGCTTTTCCTTGCCTTGCTTACCTTCCGTTACTCTTTGCTTCCCTTCCCTGCATTGCCTAGCCTTGCGTTGTCGTGCCTTAGCCTTATCTCGCCTGACCGTGCCTTCCTTTCCTTTAAGCTTTCCTTGCATTGTCGTGCATTGCCTAGCCTTGCATTGTCGTGCATTAGCCTTGCCTACCCTCACCGTGCCTTGCCTTGAGTTACCCTTTCCTTGCCTTGCCGTGCATTGCCTAGCCGTGCGTTGTCGTGCCTTAGCCTTGTTTCCCCTTGCCGTGGCGTGCCTTTTGTTACACTTGCCTTGCCTGGCTTTGCCTTGCCTTCCTTTCCTTCCGTTACTCCTTCCTTGCCTTGCCGTGCATTGCCTAGCCTTGCATTGTCGTGCCTTATACTTGCCTCACCTGACCGTGCCTTCCCCTGCGTTACCCTTCCTTGCCTTGCCGTGCATTGCCTAGCCCTGCGTTGTCGTGCCTTAGCCTTGATACCCCTTGCCGTGCCGTTCCTTCCGTTACCCTTGCCTTCCCTTGCTTTCCCTTGCCTTCCTTGCGTTCCGTTACACTTTGCTTGCTTTCCGTGCATTGCCTGGCCTTGCGTTTTCATGCCTTAGCCTTCACTCGCCTGACCGTGCTTTCCCATGCGTTACCCTTTCCTTGCCTTGCCGTGCATTTCCTAGCGTGCGTTGTCGTGCCTTAGCCTTGTTTCCCCTTGCCTTGCCGTTCCTTCCGTTACCCTTGCCTTTTCTTGCTTTCCCTTGCCTTCCTTACCTTCCGTTACTCTTTGCTTGCTTTCCCTGCATTGCCTAGCCTTGTGTTGTCGTGCCTTAGCCTTATCTCGCCTGACCGTGCCTTCCTTTGCTTTAAGCTTTCCTTGCATTGTCGTGCATTGCCTAGCCTTGCGTTGTCGTGCATTAGCCTTGCCTAGCCTCACTGTGCCTTGCCTTGCGTTACTCTTTCCTTGCCTTGCCGTGCATTGCCCAGCCTTGCATTTTCGTGCCTTATACTTGCCTCAGCTGACCGTGGTTCCCTTGCGTTACCCTTTCCTTGCCTTGCCGTGTATTGCCTAGCCCTGCGTTGTCGTGCCGTAGCCTTGTTACCCCTTGCCGTGCCGTTCCTTCCGTTACCCTTGCCTTCCCTTGCTTTCCCTTGTCTTCCTTGCGTTCTGTTACTCTTTGCTTGCTTTCCGTGCATTGCCTAGCCTTGCGTTGTCATGCCTTAGCTTTGCCTCGCCTGACCTTGCTTTCCCATGCGTTACCCTTTCCTTGCCTTGCCGTGCATTGCCTAGCGTGCGTTGTCGTGCCTTAGCCTTGTTTCCCCTTGCCGTGCCGTTCCTTCCGTTACCATTGACTTTCCTTGCTTTCCCTTGCCTTCCGTACCTTCCGTTACTCTTTCCTTGCCTTGCCGTGCACTGCCTAGCCTTGCGTTGTCGTGCATTAGCCTTGCCTCACCTAACCGTGCCTTCCCTTGCGTTACCCTTTCCTTGCCTTGCCGTGCATTGCCTAGCCCTGCGTTGTCGTGCCTGAGCCTTGTTACGCTGTGCCGTGCCCGTCCTTCCGTTACCCTTGCTTCCCTTGCTTTCCCTTGCCTTCCTTGCCTTCCGTTACTCTTTGCTTGCCTTCCGTGCATTGCCTAGCCTTGCGTTGTCGTGCCTTAGCCTTGCCTCGCCTGACCGTGCTTTCCCATGCGTTACCCTTTCCTTGACTTGCCGTGCATTGCCTAGCGTGCGTTGTCGTGCCTTAGCCTTTTTTCCGCTTGCCGTGCCGTTCCTTCCGTTACCCTTGCCTTTTCTTGCTTTCCCTTGCCTTGCTTATCTTCCGTTATCCCTTGCTTGCCTTCCCTGCATTGCCTAGGCTGCATTGTCGTGCCTTAGCCTTATCACGCCTGACCGCGCCTTCCTTTGCTTTAAGCTTTCCTTGCATTGTCGTGCATTGCCTAGCCTTGCGTTGTCGTGCATTAGCCTTGCCTAGCCTCACCGTGCCTTGCCTTGCGTTATTCTTTCCTTGCCTTGCCGTGCATTGCCCAGCCTTGCATTTTCGTGCCTTATACTTGCCTCAGCTGACCGTGCCTTCCCTTGCGTTACCCTTTCCTTGCCTTGCCGTGCATTGCCTAGCCGTGCGTTGTCGTGCATTAGCCTTGTTTCCCCTTGCCGTGCCGTTCCTTCCGTTACCCTTGCCTTCCCTTGCTTTCCCTTGGCTTCCTTGCGTTCCGTTACTCTTTGCTTGCTTTCCGTGCATTGCCTAGCCTTGCGTTGTCGTGCCTTAGCCTTGCCTCGCCTGACCGTGCCTTGCCTTGCGTTACCCTTTCCTGGCCTTGCCGTGGCTTGCCTAGCCGTGCATTGTGGTGCCTTAGCCTTGTTTCCCCTTGCTGTGCCGTTCCTTCCGTTACCCTTGCCTTTCCTTGCTTTCCCTTGCCTTCCTTACCTTCCGTTACTCTTTGCTTGCCTTCCGTGCATTGCCTAGCCTTGCGTTGTCGGGCCTTAGCCTTGCCTCGCCTGACCGTGCTTTCCCATGCGTTACCCTTTCCTTGCCTTGCCGTGCATTGCCTAGCGTGCGTTGTAGTGCCTTAGCCTTGTTTCCCCTTGCCGTGCCGTTCCTTCCGTTACCCTTGCCTTCCCTTGCTTTCCCTTGCCTTCCTTGCGTTCCGTTACCCTTTGCTTGCCTTCCGTGCATTGCCTAGCCTTGCGTTGTCGTGCCTTAGCCTTATCTCGCCTGACCGTGCCTTCCTTTGCTTTAAGGTTTCCTTGCATTGTCGTGCATTGCCTAGCCTTGCGTTGTCGTGCATTAGCCTTGCCTAGCCTCACCGTGCCTTGCCTTGCGTTACCCTTTCCTTGCCTTGCCGTGCATTGCCTAGCCGTGGGTTGTCGTGCCTTAGCCTTGTTTCCCATTGCCGTGCCGTTCCTTCTGTTACACTTGCCTTTCTTTGCTTTCCCTTGCCTTCCTTACCTTCCGTTACTCTTTGCTTCCCTTCCCTGCATTGCCTAGCCTTGCGTTGTCGGGCGTTAGCCTTGCCTCGCCTGACCCTGCTTTCCCATGCGTTACCCTTTCCTTGCCTTGCCGTGCATTGCCTAGCCTGCATTGTCGTGCCTTAGCCTTGTTTCCCTTTGCCGTGCCGTTCCTTCCGTTACCCTTGCCTTTCATTGCTTTTCCTTGCCTTGCTTACCTTCCTTTACTCTTTGCTTCCCTTCCCTGCATTGCCTAGCCTTGCGTTGTCGTGCCTTAGACTTATCTCGCCTGACCGTGCCTTCCTTTGCTTTAAGCTTTCCTTGCATTGTCGTGCATTGCCTAGCCTTGCGTTGTCGTGCATTAGCCTTGCCTAGCCTCACCGTGCCTTGCCTTGCGTTACCCTTTCCTCGCCTTGCCGTGCATTGCCTAGCCGTGCGTTGTCGTGCCTTAGCCTTTTTTCACCTTGCCATAGCCTTGCTTGCGTTGCATTGCTTTGCCTTGCATTCCTTGCCTTCCCTTACTCTTTGTTTGCCTTCGGTGCATTGCCTAGCCTTGCGTTGTCGTGCATTAGCCTTGCCTTGCGGTACCCTTTCCTTGCCTTGCCGTGCATTGCCTAGCCGTGCGTTGTCGTGCCTTAGCATTTTTTCCCCTTGCCGTGGCGTGCCTTTTGTTACACTTCCCTTGCCTGGCTTTGCCTTGCCTTCCTTTCCTTCCGTTACTCTTTCCTTCCCTTGCCGTGCATTGCCTCGCCTTGCATTGTCGTGCCTCATCCTTGCCTCACCTGACCGTGCCTTCCCCTGCGTTACCCTTTCCTTGCCTTGCCGTGCATTCCCTAGCCCTGCGTTGTCGTGCCTTAGCCTTCTTACCCCTTGCCGTGCCGTTCCTTCCGTTACCCTTGCCTTCCCTTGCTTTCCCTTGCCTTCCTTGCGTTCCGTTACTCTTTGCTTGCTTTCCGTGCATTGCCTAGCCTTCCGTTGTCATGCCTTAGCCTTGCCTCGCCTGACCGTGCTTTCCCATGCGTTACCCTTTCCTTGCCTTGCCGTGCATTGCCTAGCCGTGCGTTGTTGTGCCTTTGCCTTGTTTCACCTTGCCGTGCCGTTCCTTCCGTTACACTTGCCTTTCCCTGCTTTACCTTGCCTTCCTTACCTTCCGTTACTCTTTGCTTGCCTTCCGTGCGTTGCCTAGCCTTGCGTTGTCGTGCCTTAGCGTTGCCTCGCCTGACCGTGCTTTCAAATGCGTTACCCTTTCCTTGCCTTGCCGTTCATTGCCTAGCGTTCGGTGTCGTGCCTTAGACTTGTTTCCCCTTGCCGTGCCGTTCCTTCCGTTACCCTGGCCTTTCCTTGCTTTTCCTTGCCTAGCTTACCTTCCGTTACTCTTTGCTTGCCTTCCCTGAATTTCCTAGCCTTGCGTTGTCGTGCCTTAGCCTTGTTTCCCCTTCCCGTGCCGTTCCTTCCGTTACACTTGCCTTTCCTTGCTTTCCCTTGCCTTCCTTACTTTCCGTTACTCTTTGCTTGCCTTCCGTGCATTGCTAGCCTTGCGTTGTCGTGCCTTAGCCTTGCCTCGCCTGAACGTGCTTTCCCATGCGTTACCCTTTCCCTGCCTTGCCGTGCATTGCCTAGCCTGCGTTGCCGTGCCTTAGCCTTGTTTCCCCTTGCCGTGCCGTTCCTTCCGTTACCCTTGCCTTTCCTTGCTTTTCCTTGCCTTGCTTACCTTCCGTTACTCTTTGCTTCCCTTCCTTGCATTGCCTAGCCTTGCGTTGTCGTGCCTTAGCCTTATCTCGCCTGACCGTGCCTTCCTTTGCTTTAAGCTTTCCTTGCATTGTCGTGCATTGCCTAGCCTTGCGTTGTCGTGCATTAGACTTGCCTAGCCTCACCGTGCCTTGCCTTGCGTTACCCTTTCCTTGCCTTGCCGTGCATTGCCTAGCCGTGCGTTGTCGTGCCTTAGCCTTGTTTCCCCTTGCCGTGTCGTGCCTTTTGTTACACTTGCCTTGCCTGGCTTTGCCTTGCCTTCCTTTCCTTCCGTTACTCTTTCCTTGCCTTGCCGTGCATTGCCTAGCCTTGCATTGTCGTGCCTTATCCTTGCATCACCTGACCGTGCCTTCCCCTGCGTTACCCTTTCCTTGCCTTGCCGTGCATTGCCAAGCCAAGCGTTGTCGTGCCTTAGCCTTGTTACCCCTTGCCGTGCCGTTCCTTCCGTTACCCTTGCCTTCCCTTGCTTTCCCTTGCCTTCCTTGCGTTCCGTTACCCTTTGCTTGCTTTCCGTGCATTGCCTAGCCTTGCGTTTTCATGCCTTAGCCTTCACTCGCCTGAGCGTGCTTTCCCATGCGTTACCCTTTCCTTGCCTTGCCGTGCATTGCCTAGCGTGCGTTGTCGTGCCTTAAACTTGTTTCCCCTTGCCTTGCCGTTCCTTCAGTTACCATTGCCTTTCCTTGCTTTCCCTTGCCTTCCTCACCTTCCGTTACTCTTTGCTTGCTTTCCCTGCATTGCCTAGCCTTGCGTTGTCGTGCCTTAGCCTTATCTCGCCTGACCGTGCCTTCCTTTGCTTTAAGCTTTCCTTGCATTGTCGTGCATTGCCTAGCCTTGCGTTGTCGTGCATTAGCCTTGCCTAGCATCACTGTGCCTTGCCTTGCGTTACTCTTTCCTTGCCTTGCCGTGCATTGCCTAGCCTTGCATTTTCGTGCCTTATACTTGCCTTACCTGACCGTGCCTTCCCTTGCGTTACCCTTTCCTTGCATTGCCGTGCATTGCCTAGCCCTGCGTTGTCGTGCCTTAGCCTTGTTACCCCTTGCCGTGCCGTTCCTTCCGTTACCCTTGCCTTCCCTTGCTTTCCCTTGACTTCCTTGCGTTCCGTTACTCTTTGCTTGCTTTCCGTGCATTGCCTAGCCCTGCGTTGTCGTGCCTTAGCCTTCCCTCGCCTGACCTTGCCTTCCCATGCGTTACCCTTTCCTTGCCTTGCCGTGCATTGCCTAGCGTGCGTTGTCGTGCCTTAGCCTTGTTTCCCCTTGCCGTGCCGTTCCTTCCGTTACACGTGCCTTTCCTTGCTTTCCCTTGCCTTCCTTACTTTCCGTTACTCTTTGCTTGCCTTCCGTGCATTGCCTAGCCTTGCGTTGTTGTGCCTTAGCCTTGCCTCGCCTGAACGTGCTTTCCCATGCGTTACCCTTTCCTTGCCTTGCCGTGCATTGCCTAGCCTGCGTTGCCGTGCCTTAGCCTTGTTTCCCCTTGCCGTGCCGTTCCTTCCGTTACCCTTGCCTTTCCTTGCTTTTCCTTGCCTTGCTTACCTTCCGTTACTCTTTGCTTGCCTTCCGTGAATTGCCTAGCCTTGCGTTGTCGTGCCTTAGCCTTATCTCGCCTGACCTTGCCTTCCTTTGCTTTAAGGTTTCCTTGCATTGTCGTGCATTGCCTAGCCTTGCGTTTTCGTGCATTAGCCTTGCCTAGCCTCACCGTGCCTTGCCTTGCGTTACCCTTTGCTTGCCTTGCCGTGCATTGCCTAGCCGTGGGTTGTCGTGCCTTAGCCTTGTTTCCCATTGCCGTGCCGTTCCTTCTGTTACACTTGCCTTTCTTTGCTTTCCCTTGCCTTCCTTACCTTCCGTTACTCTTTGCTTGCCTTCCGTGCATTGCCTAGCCTTGCGTTGTCGTGCCTTAGCCTTGCCTCGCCTGACCGTGCTTTCCCATGCGTTACACTTTCCTTGCCTTGCCGTGCATTGCCTAGCCTGCGTTGTCGTGCCTTAGCCTTGTTTCCCCTTGCCGTGCCGTTCCTTCCGTTATCCTTGTCTTTCATTGCTTTTCCTTGCCTTGCTTACCTTCCTTTACTCTTTGCTTCCCTTCCCTGCATTGCCTAGCCTTGCGTTGTCGTGCCTTAGACTTATCTCGCCTGACCGTGCCTTCCTTTGCTTTAAGCTTTCCTTGCATTGTCGTGCATTGCCTAGCCTTGCGTTGTCGTGCATTAGCCTTGCCTAGCCTCACCGTGCCTTGCCTTGCGTTGTCGTTCCTTAGCCTTTTTCACCTTGCCATAGCCTTGCTTGCGTTGCATTGCTTTGCCTTGCATTCCTTGCCTTCCCTTACTCTTTGTTTGCCTTCGGTGCATTGCCTAGCCTTGCGTTGTCGTGCATTAGCCTTGCCTTGCGGTACCCTTTCCTTGCCTTGCCGTGCATTGCCTAGCCGTGCGTTGTCGTGCCTTAGCCTTTTTTCCCCTTGCCGTGGCGTGCCTTTTGTTACACTTCCCTTGCCTGGCTTTGCCTTGCCTTCCTTTCCTTCCGTTACTCTTTCCTTCCCTTGCCGTGCATTGCCTCGCCTTGCATTGTCGTGCCTCATCCTTGCCTCACCTGACCGTGCCTTCCCCTGCGTTACCCTTTCCTTGCCTTGCCGTGCATTGCCTAGCCCTGCGTTGTCGTGCCTTAGCCTTCTTACCCCTTGCCGTGCCGTTCCTTCCGTTACCCTTGCCTTCCCTTGCTTTCCCTTGCCTTCCTTGCGTTCCGTTACTCTTTGCTTGCTTTCCGTGCATTGCCTAGCCTTCCGTTGTCATGCCTTAGCCTTGCCTCGCCTGACCGTGCTTTCCCATGCGTTACCCTTTCCTTGCCTTGCCGTGCATTGCCTAGCCGTGCGTTGTTGTGCCTTTGCCTTGTTTCCCCTTGCCGTGCCGTTCCTTCCGTTACACTTGCCTTTCCCTGCTTTACCTTGCCTTCCTTACCTTCCGTTACTCTTTGCTTGCCTTCCGTGCATTGCCTAGCCTTGCGTTGTCGTGCCTTAGCGTTGCCTCGCCTGACCGTGCTTTCAAATGCGTTACCCTTTCCTTGCCTTGCCGTTCATTGCCTAGCGTTCGGTGTCGTGCCTTAGACTTGTTTCCCCTTGCCGTGCCGTTCCTTCCGTTACCCTGGCCTTTCCTTGCTTTTCCTTGCCTAGCTTACCTTCCGTTACTCTTTGCTTGCCTTCCCTGAATTTCCTAGCCTTGCGTTGTCGTGCCTTAGCCTTGTTTCCCCTTGCCGTGCCGTTCCTTCCGTTACACTTGCCTTTCCTTGCTTTCCCTTGCCTTCCTTTCTTTCCGTTACTCTTTGCTTGCCTTCCGTGCATTGCCTAACCTTGCGTTGTCGTGCCTTAGCCTTATCTCGCCTGACCGTGCCTTCCTTTGCTTTAAGCTTTCCTTGCATTGTCGTGCATTGCCTAGCCTTGCGTTGTCGTGCATTAGCCTTGCCTAGCCTCACCGTTTCTTGCCTTGCGTTACCCTTTCCTTGCCTTGCCGTGCTTTGCCTAGCCGTGCGTTTTCGTGCCTTAGCCTTGTTTCCCCTTGCCGTGGCGTGCCTTTTGCTATAATTGCCTTGCCTGGCTTTGCCTTGCCTTCCTTTCCTTCCGTTACTCTTTCCTTGCCTTGCCGTGCATTGCCTAGCCTTGCATTGTCGTGCCTTATCCTTGCCTCACCTGACCGTGCCTTCCCCTGCGTTACCCTTTCCTTGCATTGCCGTGCATTGCCTAGCCCTGCGTTGTCGTGCCTTAGCCTTGTTACCCCTTGCCGTGCCGTTCCTTCCGTTACCCTTGCCTTCACTTGCTTTCCCTTGCCTTCCTTCCGTTCCGTTACTCTTTGCTTGCTTTCCGTGCATTGCCTAGCCTTGCGTTGTCATGCCTTAGCCTTGCCTCGCCTGACCGGCCTTTCCCATGCGTTACCCTTTCCTTGCCTTGCCGTGCATTGCCTAGCGTGCGTTGTCGTACCTTAGCCTTGTTTCCCCTTGCCGTGCCGTTCCTTCCGTTACCCTTGCCTTTCCTTGCTTTTCCTTGCCTTGCTTACCTTCCGTTACTCTTTGCTTCCCTTCCCTGCATTGCCTAGACTTGCGTTGTCGTGCCTTAGTCTTATCTCGCCTGAACGTGCTTTCCCATGCGTTACCCTTTCCTTGCCTTGCCGTGCATTGCCTAGCCTGCGTTGCCGTGCCTTAGCCTTGTTTCCCCTTGCCGTGCCGTTCCTTCCGTTACCCTTGCCTTTCCTTGCTTTTCCTTGCCTTGCTTACCTTCCGTTACTCTTTGCTTCCCTTCCCTGCATTGCCTAGCCTTGCGTTGTCGTGCCTTAGCCTTATCTCGCCTGACCGTGCCTTCCTTTGCTTTAAGCTTTCCTTGCATTGTCGTGCATTGCCTAGCCTTGCGTTGTCGTGCATTAGCCTTGCCTAGCCTCACCGTGCCTTGCCTTGCGTTACCCTTTCCTCGCCTTGCCGTGCATTGCCTAGCCGTGCGTTGTCGTGCCTTAGCCTTGTTTCCCCTTGCCGTGGCGTGCCTTTTGTTACACTTGCCTTGCCTGGCTTTGCCTTGCCTTCCTTTCCTTCCGTTACTCTTTCCTTGCCTTGCCGTGCATTGCCTAGCCTTGCATTGTCGTGCCTTATCCTTGCATCACCTGACCGTGCCTTCCCCTGCGTTACCCTTTCCTTGCCTTGCCGTGCATTGCCTAGCCGTGCGTTGTCGTGCCTTAGCCTTTTTTCCCCTTGCCGTGGCGTGCCTTTTGTTACACTTCCCTTGCCTGGCTTTGCCTTGCCTTCCTTTCCTTCCGTTACTCTTTCCTTGCCTTGCCGTGCATTGCCTAGCCTGCGTTGTCCTGCCTTAGCCTTGTTTCCCTTTGCCGTGCCGTTCCTTCCGTTACCCTTGCCTTCCCTTGCTTTCCCTTGCCTTCCTTGCGTTCCGATACTCTTTGCTTGCTTTCCGTGCATTGCCTAGCCTTGCGTTGTCATGCCTTAGCCTTGCCTCGCCTGACCTTGCTTTCACATGCGTTACCCTTTCCTTGCCTTGCCGTGCATTGCCTAGCGTGCGTTGTCGTGCCTTAGCCTTGTTTCCCCTTGCCGTGCCGTTCCTTCCGTTACCATTGCCTTTCCTTGCTTTCCCTTGCCTTCCTTACCTTCCGTTACTCTTTCCTTGCCTTGCCGTGCACTGCCTAGCCTTCCGTTGTCGTGCATTAGCCTTGCCTCACCTGACCGTGCCTTCCCTTGCGTTACCCTTTCCTTGCCTTGCCGTGCATTGCCTAGCCCTGCGTTGTCGTGCCTTAGCCTTGTTACCCCTTGCCGTGCCGTTCCTTCCGTTACCCTTGCCTTCACTTGCTTTCCCTTGCCTTCCTTGCGTTCCGTTACTCTTTGCTTGCTTTCCGTTCATTGCCTAGCCTTGCGTTGTCATGCCTTAGCCTTGCCTCGCCTGACCGTGCTTTCCCATGAGTTACCCTTTCCTTGCCTTGCCGTGCATTGCCTAGCGTGCGTTGTCGTGCCTTAGCCTTGTTTCCCCTTGCCGTGCCGTTCTTTCCGTTACACTTGCCTTTCCTTGATTTCCCTTGCCTTCCTTACCTTCCGTTACTCTTTGCTTGCCTTCCGTGCATTGCTAGCCTTGCGTTGTCGTGCCTTAGCCTTGCCTCGCCTGAACGTGCTTTCCCATGCGATACCCTTTCCTTGACTTGCCGTGCATTGCCTAGCCTGCGTTGCCGTGCCTTAGCCTTGTTTCCCCTTGCCGTGCCGTTCCTTCCGTTACCCTTGCCTTTCCTTGGTTTTCCTTGCCTTGCTTACCTTCCGTTACTCTTTGCTTCCCTTCCCTGCATTGCCTAGCCTTGCGTTGTCGTGCCTTAGCCTTATCTCGCCTGACCGTGCCTTCCTTTGCTTTAAGCTTTCCTTGCATTGTCGTGCATTGCCTAGCCTTGCATTGTCGTGCATTAGCCTTGCCTACCCTCACCGTGCCTTGCCTTGAGTTACCCTTTCTTTGCCTTGCCGTGCATTGCCTAGCCGTGCGTTGTCGTGCCTTAGCCTTGTTTCCCCTTGCCGTGGCGTGCCTTTTGTTACACTTGCCTTGCCTGGCTTTGCCTTGCCTTCCTTTCCTTCCGTTACTCCTTCCTTGCCTTGCCGTGCATTGCCTAGCCTTGCATTGTCGTGCCTTATACTTGCCTCACCTGACCGTGCCTTCCCCTGCGTTACCCTTCCTTGCCTTGCCGTGCATTGCCTAGCCCTGCGTTGTCGTGCCTTAGCCTTGATACCCCTTGCCGTGCCGTTCCTTCCGTTACCCTTGCCTTCCCTTGCTTTCCCTTGCCTTCCTTGCGTTCCGTTACACTTTGCTTGCTTTCCGTGCATTGCCTGGCCTTGCGTTTTCATGCCTTAGCCTTCACTCGCCTGACCGTGCTTTCCCATGCGTTACCCTTTCCTTGCCTTGCCGTGCATTTCCTAGCGTGCGTTGTCGTGCCTTAGCCTTGTTTCCCCTTGCCTTGCCGTTCCTTCCGTTACCCTTGCCTTTTCTTGCTTTCCCTTGCCTTCCTTACCTTCCGTTACTCTTTGCTTGCTTTCCCTGCATTGCCTAGCCTTGTGTTGTCGTGCCTTAGCCTTATCTCGCCTGACCGTGCCTTCCTTTGCTTTAAGCTTTCCTTGCATTGTCGTGCATTGCCTAGCCTTGCGTTGTCGTGCATTAGCCTTGCCTAGCCTCACTGTGCCTTGCCTTGCGTTACTCTTTCCTTGCCTTGCCGTGCATTGCCCAGCCTTGCATTTTCGTGCCTTATACTTGCCTCAGCTGACCGTGGTTCCCTTGCGTTACCCTTTCCTTGCCTTGCCGTGTATTGCCTAGCCCTGCGTTGTCGTGCATTAGCCTTGTTACCCCTTGCCGTGCCGTTCCTTCCGTTACCCTTGCCTTCCCTTGCTTTCCCTTGTCTTCCTTGCGTTCTGTTACTCTTTGCTTGCTTTCCGTGCCTTGCCTAGCCTTGCGTTGTCGTGCCTTAGCCTTGCCTCGCCTGACCTTGCTTTCCCATGCGTTACCCTTTCCTTGCCTTGCCGTGCATTGCCTAGCGTGCGTTGTCGTGCCTTAGCCTTGTTTCCCCTTGCCGTGCCGTTCCTTCCGTTACCATTGCCTTTCCTTGCTTTCCCTTGCCTTCCTTACCTTCCGTTACTCTTTCCTTGCCTTGCCGTGCACTGCCTAGCCTTGCGTTGTCGTGCATTAGCCTTGCCTCACCTGACCGTGCCTTCCCTTGCGTTACCCTTTCCTTGCCTTGCCGTGCATTGCCTAGCACTGCGTTGTCGTGCCTTAGCCTTGTTACCCTGTGCCGTGCCCTTCCTTCCGTTACCCTTGCTTCCCTTGCTTTCCCTTGCCTTCCTTGCGTTCCGTTACTCTTTGCTTGCCTTCCGTGCATTGCCTAGCCTTGCGTTGTCGGGCCTTAGCCTTGCCTCGCCTGACCGTGCTTTCCCATGCGTTACCCTTTCCTTGCCTTGCCGTGCATTGCCTAGCCTGCGTTGTCGTGCCTTAGCCTTGTTTCCCCTTGCCGTGCCGTTCCTTCCGTTACCCTTGCCTTCCCTTGCTTTCCCTTGTCTTCCTTGCGTTCCGTTACCCTTTGCTTCCCTTCCCTGCATTGCCTAGCCTTGCGTTGTCGTGCCTTAGACTTATCTCGCCTGACCGTGCCTTCCTTTGCTTTAAGCTTTCCTTGCATTGTCGTGCATTGCCTAGCCTTGCGTTGTCGTGCATTAGCCTTGCCTAGCCTCACCGTGCCTTGCCTTGCGTTACCCTTTCCTCGCCTTGCCGTGCATTGCCTAGCCGTGCGTTGTCGTGCCTTAGCCTTTTTTCACCTTGCCATAGCCTTGCTTGCGTTGCATTGCTTTGCCTTGCATTCCTTGCCTTCCCTTACTCTTTGTTTGCCTTCGGTGCATTGCCTAGCCTTGCGTTGTCGTGCATTAGCCTTGCCTTGCGTTACCCTTTCCTTGCCTTGCCGTGCATTGCCTAGCCGTGCGTTGTCGTGCCTTAGCCTTGTTTCCCCTTGCCGTGCCGTGCCTTTTTTTACACTTCCCTTGCCTTGCTTTGCCTTGCCTTCCTTTCCTTCCGTTACTCTTTCCTTCCCTTCCGTGCGTTGCCTAGCCTTGCATTGTCGTGCCTCATCCTTGCCTCACCTGACCGTGCCTTCCCCTGCGTTACCCTTTCCTTGCCTTGCCGTGCATTGCCTAGCCCTGCGTTGTCGTGCCTTAGCCTTCTTACCCCTTGCCGTGCCGTTCCTTCCGTTACCCTTGCCTTCCCTTGCTTTCCCTTGCCTTCCTTGCGTTCCGTTACTCTTTGCTTGCTTTCCGTGCATTGCCTAGCCTTCCGTTGTCATGCCTTAGCCTTGCCTCGCCTGACCGTGCTTTCCCATGCGTTACCCTTTCCTTGCCTTGCCGTGCATTGCCTAGCCGTGCGTTGTTGTGCCTTTGCCTTGTTTCCCCTTGCCGTGCCGTTCCTTCCGTTACACTTGCCTTTCCTTGCTTTACCTTGCCTTCCTTACCTTCCGTTACTCTTTGCTTGCCTTCCGTGCATTGCCTAGCCTTGCGTTGTCGTGCCTTAGCGTTGCCTCGCCTGACCGTGCTTTCAAATGCGTTACCCTTTCCTTGCCTTGCCGTTCATTGCCTAGCGTTCGGTGTCGTGCCTTAGACTTGTTTCCCCTTGCCGTGCCGTTCCTTCCGTTACCCTGGCCTTTCCTTGCTTTTCCTTGCCTAGCTTACCTTCCGTTACTCTTTGCTTGCCTTCCCTGAATTTCCTAGCCTTGCGTTGTCTTGCCTTAGCCTTGTTTCCCCTTGCCGTGCCGTTCCTTCCGTTACACTTGCCTTTCCTTGCTTTCCCTTGCCTTCCTTACCTTCCGTTACTCTTTGCTTGCCTTCCCTGCATTGCCTAGCCTTGCATTGTCGTGCCTTATCCTTGCATCACCTGACCGTGCCTTCCCCTGCGTTACCCTTTCCTTGCCTTGCCGTGCATTGCCTAGCCGTGCGTTGTCGTGCCTTAGCCTTGTTTCCCCTTGCCGTGCCGTTCCTTCCGTTACCCTTGCCTTCCCTTGCTTTCCCTTGCCTTCCTTTCGTTCCGTTACTCTTTCCTCGCTTTCCGTGCATGGCCTAGCCTTCCGTTGTCATGCCTTAGCCTTGCCTCGCCTGACCGTGCTTTCCCATGCGTTATCCTTTCCTTGCCTTGCCGTGCATTGCCTAGCGTGCGTTGTCGTGCCTTAGCCTTGTTTCCCCTTGCCGTGCCGTTCCTTCCGTTACCCTTGCATTTCCTTGCTTTTCCTTGCCTTGCTTACCTTCCGTTACTCTTTGCTTGCCTTCCGTGCATTGCCTAGCCTTGCGTTGTCGTGCCTTAGCCTTATCTCGCCTGACCGTGCCTTCCTTTGCTTTAAGCTTTCCTTGCATTGTCGTGCATTGCCTAGCCTTGCGTTGTCGTGCATTAGCCTTGCCTATCCTCACCGTGCCTTCCCTTGCGTTACCCTTTCCTTGCCTTGCCGTGCATTGCCTAGCCGTGCGTTGTCGTGCCTTAGCCTTGTTTCCCCTTGGCGTGGCGTGCCTTTTGTTACACTTGCCTTGCCTGGCTTTGCCTTGCCTTCCTTTCCTTCCGTTACTCTTTCCTTGCCTTGCCGTGCATTGCCTAGCCTTGCATTGTCGTGCCTTGTACTTGCATCACCTGACCGGGCCTTCCCCTGCGTTACCCTTCCTTGCCTTGCCGTGCATTGCCAAGCCCTTCGTTGTCGTGCCTTAGCCTTGTTACCCCTTGCCGTGCCGTTCCTTCCGTTACCCTTGCCTTTCCTTGCTTTTCCTTGCCTTGCTTACCTTCCGTTACTCTTTGCTTGCTTTCCCTGCATTGCCTAGCCTTGCGTTGTCGTGCCTTAGCCTTATCTCGCCTGACCGTGCCTTCCTTTGCTTTAAGCTTTCCTTGCATTGTCGTGCATTGCCTAGCCTTGCGTTGTCGTGCATTAGCCTTGCCTAGCATCACCGTGCCTTGCCTTGCGTTACTCTTTCCTTGCCTTGCCGTGCATTGCCTAGCCTTGCATTTTCGTGCCTTATACTTGCCTTACCTGACCGTGCCTTCCCTTGCGTTACCCTTTCCTTGCCTTGCCGTGCATTGCCTAGCGCTGCGTTGTCGTGCCTTAGCCTTGTTACCCCTTGCCGTGCCGTTCCTTCCGTTACCCTTGCCTTCCCTTGCTTTCCCTTGTCTTCCTTGCGTTCCGTTAATCTTTGCTTGCTTTCCGTGCATTGCCTAGCCTTGCCTTGTCATGCCTTAGCCTTGCCTCGCCTGACCTTGCCTTCCCATGCGTTACCCTTTCCTTGCCTTGCCGTGCATTGCCTAGCGTGCGTTGTCGTGCCTTAGCCTTGTTTCCCCTTGCCGTGCCGTTCCTTCCGTTACACGTGCCTTTCCTTGCTTTCCCTTGCCTTCCTTACTTTCCGTTACTCTTTGCTTGCCTTCCGTGCATTGCCTAGCCTTGCGTTGTTGTGCCTTAGCCTTGCCTCGCCTGAACGTGCTTTCCCATGCGTTACCCTTTCCTTGCCTTGCCGTGCATTGCCTAGCCTGCGTTGCCGTGCCTTAGCCTTGTTTCCCCTTGCCGTGCCGTTCCTTCCGTTACCCTTGCCTTTCCTTGCTTTTCCTTGCCTTGCTTACCTTCCGTTACTCTTTGCTTGCCTTCCGTGAATTGCCTAGCCTTGCGTTGTCGTGCCTTAGCCTTATCTCGCCTGACCTTGCCTTCCTTTGCTTTAAGGTTTCCTTGCATTGTCGTGCATTGCCTAGCCTTGCGTTTTCGTGCATTAGCCTTGCCTAGCCTCACCGTGCCTTGCCTTGCGTTACCCTTTCCTTGCCTTGCCGTGCATTGCCTAGCCGGGTGTTGTCGTGCCTTAGCCTTGTTTCCCATTGCCGTGCCGTTCCTTCTGTTACACTTGCCTTTCTTTGCTTTCCCTTGCCTTCCTTACCTTCCGTTACTCTTTGCTTCCCTTCCCTGCATTGCCTAGCCTTGCGTTGTCGGGCGTTAGCCTTGCCTCGCCTGACCCTGCTTTCCCATGCGTTACCCTTTCCTTGCCTTGCCGTGCATTGCCTAGCCTGCGTTGTCGTGCCTTAGCCTTGTTTCCCTTTGCCGTGCCGTTCCTTCCGTTACCCTTGCCTTTCATTGCTTTTCCTTGCCTTGCTTACCTTCCTTTACTCTTTGCTTCCCTTCCCTGCATTGCCTAGCCTTGCGTTGTCGTGCCTTAGACTTATCTCGCCTGACCGTGCCTTCCTTTGCTTTAAGCTTTCCTTGCATTGTCGTGCATTGCCTAGCCTTGCGTTGTCGTGCATTAGCCTTGCCTAGCCTCACCGTGCCTTGCCTTGCGTTACCCTTTCCTCGCCTTGCCGTGCATTGCCTAGCCGTGCGTTGTCGTGCCTTAGCCTTTTTCACCTTGCCATAGCCTTGCTTGCGTTGCATTGCTTTGCCTTGCATTCCTTGCCTTCCCTTACTCTTTGTTTGCCTTCGGTGCATTGCCTAGCCTTGCGTTGTCGTGCATTAGCCTTGCCTTGCGGTACCCTTTCCTTGCCTTGCCGTGCATTGCCTAGCCGTGCGTTGTCGTGCCTTAGCCTTTTTTCCCCTTGCCGTGGCGTGCCTTTTGTTACACTTCCCTTGCCTGGCTTTGCCTTGCCTTCCTTTCCTTCCGTTACTCTTTCCTTCCCTTGCCGTGCATTGCCTCGCCTTGCATTGTCGTGCCTCATCCTTGCCTCACCTGACCGTGCCTTCCCCTGCGTTACCCTTTCCTTGCCTTGCCGTGCATTGCCTAGCCCTGCGTTGTCGTGCCTTAGCCTTCTTACCCCTTGCCGTGCCGTTCCTTCCGTTACCCTTGCCTTCCCTTGCTTTCCCTTGCCTTCCTTGCGTTCCGTTACTCTTTGCTTGCCTTCCGTGCATTGCCTAGCCTTGCGTTGTCGTGCCTTAGCGTTGCCTCGCCTGACCGTGCTTTCAAATGCGTTACCCTTTCCTTGCCTTGCCGTTCATTGCCTACCGTTCGGTGTCGTGCCTTAGACTTGTTTCCCCTTGCCGGGCCGTTCCTTCCGTTACCCTGGCCTTTCCTTGCTTTTCCTTGCCTAGCTTACCTTCCGTTACTCTTTGCTTGCCTTCCCTGAATTTCCTAGCCTTGCGTTGTCTTGCCTTAGCCTTGTCTCGCCTAACCTTGCCTTCCTTTGCTTTAAGCTTTCCTTGCATTGTCGTGCATCGCCTAGCCTTGCGTTTTTGTGCATTAGCCTTGCCTAGCCTCACCGTGCCTTTCCTTGCGTTACCCTTTGCTTGCCTTGCCGTGCATTGCCTAGCCGTGCGTTGTCGTGCCTTAGCCTTGTTTCCCCTTGCCGTGCCGTTCCTTCCGTTACACTTGCCTTTCCTTGCTTTCCCTTGCCTTCCTTACTTTCCATTACTCTTTGCTTGCCTTCCGTGCATTGCTAGCCTTGCGTTGTCGTGCCTTAGCCTTGCCTCGCCTGAACGTGCTTTCCCATGCGTTACCCTTTCCTTGCCTTGCCGTGCATTGCCTAGCCTGCGTTGCCGTGCCTTAGCCTTGTTTCCCCTTGCCGTGCCGTTCCTTCCGTTACCCTTGCCTTTCCTTGCTTTTCCTTGCCTTGCTTACCTTCCGTTACTCTTTGCTTCCCTTCCCTGCATTGCCTAACCTTGCGTTGTCGTGCCTTAGCCTTATCTCGCCTGACCGTGCCTTCCTTTGCTTTAAGCTTTCCTTGCCTTGCCGTGCATTGCCTAGCCTTGCGTTGTCGTGCATTAGACTTGCCTAGCCTCACCGTGCCTTGCCTTGCGTTACCCTTTCCTTGCCTTGCCGTGCATTGCCTAGCCGTGCGTTGTCGTGCCTTAGCCTTGTTTCCCCTTGCCGTGGCGTGCCTTTTGTTACACTTGCCTTGCCTGGCTTTGCCTTGCCTTCCTTTCCTTCCGTTACTCTTTCCTTGCCTTGCCGTGCATTGCCTAGCCTTGCATTGTCGTGCCTTATCCTTGCATCACCTGACCGTGCCTTCCCCTGCGTTACCCTTTCCTTGCCTTGCCGTGCATTGCCTAGCCGTGCGTTTTCGTGCCTTAGCCTTTTTTCCCCTTGCCGTGGCGTGCCTTTTGTTACACTTGCCTTGCCTGGCTTTGCCTTGCCTTCCTTTCATTCCGTTACTCTTTCCTTGCCTTGCCGTGCATTGCCTAGCCTGCGTTGTCGTGCCTTAGCCTTGTTTCCCTTTGCCGTGCCGTTCCTTCCGTTACCCTTGCCTTCCCTTGCTTTCCCTTGCCTTCCTTGCGTTCCGTTACTCTTTGCTTGCTTTCCGTGCATTGCCTAGCCTTGCGTTGTCATGCCTTAGCCTTGCCTCGCCTGACCTTGCTTTCCCATGCGTTACCCTTTCCTTGCCTTAACGTGCATTGCCTAGCGTGCGTTGTCGTGCCTTAGCCTTGTTTCCCCTTGCCGTGCCGTTCCTTCCGTTACCATTGCCTTTCCTTGCTTTCCCTTGCCTTCCTTACTTTCCGTTACTCTTTCCTTGCCTTGCCGTGCACTGCCTAGCCTTGCGTTGTCGTGCATTAGCCTTGCCTCACCTGACCGTGCCTTCCCTTGCGTTACCCTTTCCTTGCCTTGCCGCTCATTGCCTAGCCCTGCGTTGTCGTGCCTTACCCTTGTTACCCCTTGCCGTGCCGTTCCTTCCGTTACCCTTGCCTTCACTTGCTTTCCCTTGTCTTCCTTGCGTTCCGTTAATCTTTGCTTGCTTTCCGTGCATTGCCTAGCCTTGCCTTGTCATGCCTTAGCCTTGCCTCGCCTGACCTTGCCTTCCCATGCGTTACCCTTTCCTTGCCTTGCCGTGCATTGCCTAGCGTGCGTTGTCGTGCCTTAGCCTTGTTTCCCCTTGCCGTGCCGTTCCTTCCGTTACACGTGCCTTTCCTTGCTTTCCCTTGCCTTCCTTACTTTCCGTTACTCTTTGCTTGCCTTCCGTGCATTGCCTAGCCTTGCGTTGTTGTGCCTTAGCCTTGCCTCGCCTGAACGTGCTTTCCCATGCGTTACCCTTTCCTTGCCTTGCCGTGCATTGCCTAGCCTGCCTTGCCGTGCCTTAGCCTTGTTTCCCCTTGCCGTGCCGTTCCTTCCGTTACCCTTGCCTTTCCTTGCTTTTCCTTGCCTTGCTTACCTTCCGTTACTCTTTGCTTGCCTTCCCTGAATTGCCTATCCTTGCGTTGTCGTGCCTTAGCCTTATCTCGCCTGACCTTGCCTTCCTTTGCTTTAAGGTTTCCTTGCATTGTCGTGCATTGCCTAGCCTTGCGTTTTCGTGCATTAGCCTTGCCTAGCCTCACCGTGCCTTGCCTTGCGTTACCCTTTGCTTGCCTTGCCGTGCATTGCCTAGCCGTGCGTTGTCGTGCCTTAGCCTTGCCTCGCCTGACCGTGCCTTCCCTTGCGTTACCCTTTCCTTGCCTTGCCGTGCATTGCCTAGCCGTGCGTTGTCGTGCCTTTGCCTTGTTTCACCTTGCCGTGCCGTTCCTTCCGTTACACTTGCCTTTCCCTGCTTTCCCTTGCCTTCCTTACCTTCCGTTACTCTTTCCTTCCCTTGCCGTGCATTGCCTAGCCTTGCATTGTCGTGCCTTATCCTTGCCTCACCTGACCGTGCCTTCCCCTGCGTTACCCTTTCCTTGCCTTGCCGTGCATTGCCTAGCCCTGCGTTGTCGTGCCTTAGCCTTCTTACCCCTTGCCGTGCCGTTCCTTCCGTTACCCTTGCCTTCCCTTGCTTTCCCTTGCCTTCCTTGCGTTCCGTTACTCTTTGCTTGCCTTCCGTGCATTGCCTAGCCTTGCGTTGTCGTGCCTTAGCGTTGCCTCGCCTGACCGTGCTTTCAAATGCGTTACCCTTTCCTTGCCTTGCCGTTCATTGCCTACCGTTCGGTGTCGTGCCTTAGACTTGTTTCCCCTTGCCGGGCCGTTCCTTCCGTTACCCTGGCCTTTCCTTGCTTTTCCTTGCCTAGCTTACCTTCCGTTACTCTTTGCTTGCCTTCCCTGAATTTCCTAGCCTTGCGTTGTCTTGCCTTAGCCTTGTCTCGCCTAACCTTGCCTTCCTTTGCTTTAAGCTTTCCTTGCATTGTCGTGCATCGCCTAGCCTTGCGTTTTTGTGCATTAGCCTTGCCTAGCCTCACCGTGCCTTTCCTTGCGTTACCCTTTGCTTGCCTTGCCGTGCATTGCCTAGCCGTGCGTTGTCGTGCCTTAGCCTTGTTTCCCCTTGCCGTGCCGTTCCTTCCGTTACACTTGCCTTTCCTTGCTTTCCCTTGCCTTCCTTACTTTCCATTACTCTTTGCTTGCCTTCCGTGCATTGCTAGCCTTGCGTTGTCGTGCCTTAGCCTTGCCTCGCCTGAACGTGCTTTCCCATGCGTTACCCTTTCCTTGCCTTGCCGTGCATTGCCTAGCCTGCGTTGCCGTGCCTTAGCCTTGTTTCCCCTTGCCGTGCCGTTCCTTCCGTTACCCTTGCCTTTCCTTGCTTTTCCTTGCCTTGCTTACCTTCCGTTACTCTTTGCTTCCCTTCCCTGCATTGCCTAACCTTGCGTTGTCGTGCCTTAGCCTTATCTCGCCTGTCCGTGCCTTCCTTTGCTTTAAGCTTTCCTTGCATTGTCGTGCATTGCCTAGCCTTGCGTTGTCGTGCATTAGACTTGCCTAGCCTCACCGTGCCTTGCCTTGCGTTACCCTTTCCTTGCCTTGCCGTGCATTCCCTAGCCGTGCGTTGTCGTGCCTTAGCCTTGTTTCCCCTTGCCGTGTCGTGCCTTTTGTTACACTTGAATTGCCTGGCTTTGCCTTGCCTTCCTTTCCTTCCGTTACTCTTTCCTTGCCTTGCCGTGCATTGCCTAGCCTTGCATTGTCGTGCCTTATCCTTGCCTCACCTGACCGTGCCTTCCCCTGCGTTAGCCTTTCCTTGCCTTGCCATGCATTGCCTAGCCGTGCGTTTTCGTGCCTTAGCCTTGTTTCCCCTTGCCGTGGCGTGCCTTTTGTTACACTTGCCTTGCCTGGCTTTGCCTTGCCTTCCTTTCCTTCCGTTACTCTTTCCTTGCCTTGCCGTGCATTGCCTAGCCTGCGTTGTCGTGCCTTAGCCTTGTTTCCCTTTGCCGTGCCGTTCCTTCCGTTACCCTTGCCTTCCCTTGCTTTCCCTTGCCTTCCTTGCGTTCCGTTACTCTTTGCTTGCTTTCCGTGCATTGCCTAGCCTTGCGTTGTCATGCCTTAGCCTTGCCTCGCCTGACCTTGCTTTCCCATGCGTTACCCTTTCCTTGCCTTAACGTGCATTGCCTAGCGTGCGTTGTCGTGCCTTAGCCTTGTTTCCCCTTGCCGTGCCGTTCCTTCCGTTACCATTGCCTTTCCTTGCTTTCCCTTGCCTTCCTTACTTTCCGTTACTCTTTCCTTGCCTTGCCGTGCACTGCCTAGCCTTGCGTTGTCGTGCATTAGCCTTGCCTCACCTGACCGTGCCTTCCCTTGCGTTACCCTTTCCTTGCCTTGCCGCTCATTGCCTAGCCCTGCGTTGTCGTGCCTTACCCTTGTTACCCCTTGCCGTGCCGTTCCTTCCGTTACCCTTGCCTTCACTTGCTTTCCCTTGTCTTCCTTGCGTTCCGTTAATCTTTGCTTGCTTTCCGTGCATTGCCTAGCCTTGCCTTGTCATGCCTTAGCCTTGCCTCGCCTGACCTTGCCTTCCCATGCGTTACCCTTTCCTTTCCTTGCCGTGCATTGCCTAGCGTGCGTTGTCGTGCCTTAGCCTTGTTTCCCCTTGCCGTGCCGTTCCTTCCGTTACACGTGCCTTTCCTTGCTTTCCCTTGCCTTCCTTACTTTCCGTTACTCTTTGCTTGCCTTCCGTGCATTGCCTAGCCTTGCGTTGTTGTGCCTTAGCCTTGCCTCGCCTGAACGTGCTTTCCCATGCGTTACCCTTTCCTTGCCTTGCCGTGCATTGCCTAGCCTGCCTTGCCGTGCCTTAGCCTTGTTTCCCCTTGCCGTGCCGTTCCTTCCGTTACCCTTGCCTTTCCTTGCTTTTCCTTGCCTTGCTTACCTTCCGTTACTCTTTGCTTGCCTTCCCTGAATTGCCTATCCTTGCGTTGTCGTGCCTTAGCCTTATCTCGCCTGACCTTGCCTTCCTTTGCTTTAAGGTTTCCTTGCATTGTCGTGCATTGCCTAGCCTTGCGTTTTCGTGCATTAGCCTTGCCTAGCCTCACCGTGCCTTGCCTTGCGTTACCCTTTGCTTTCCTTGCCGTGCATTGCCTAGCCGTGGGTTGTCGTGCCTTAGCCTTGCCTCGCTTGACCGTGCCTTCCCTTGCGTTACCCTTTCCTTGCCTTGCCGTGCATTGCCTAGCCCTGCGTTGTCGTGCCTTTGCCTTGTTTCCCCTTGCCGTGCCGTTCCTTCCGTTACACTTGCCTTTCCCTGCTTTCCCTTGCCTTCCTTACCTTCCGTTACTCTTTGCTTGCCTTCCGTGCATTGCCTAGCCTTGCGTTGTCGTGCCTTAGCCTTGCCTCGCCTGACCGTGCTTTCAAATGCGTTACCCTTTCCTTGCCTTGCCGTTATTTGCCTAGCGTTCGGTGTCGTGCCTTAGACTTGTTTCCCCTTGCCGTGCCGTTCCTTCCGTTACCCTGGCCTTTCCTTGCTTTTCCTTGCCTAGCTTACCTTCCGTTACTCTTTGCTTGCCTAACCTGAATTTCCTAGCCTTGCGTTGTCTTGCCTTAGCCTTATCTCGCCTAACCTTGCCTTCCCTTGCTTTAAGCTTTCCTTGCATTGTCGTGCATCGCCTAGCCTTGCGTTTTCGTGCATTAGCCTTGCCTAGCCTCACCGTGCCTTTCCTTGCGTTACCCTTTGCTTGCCTTGCCGTGCATTGCCTAGCCGTGCGTTGTCGTGCCTTAGCCTTGTTTCCCCTTGCCGTGCCGTTCCTTCCGTTACCCTTGCCTTTCCTTGCTTTTACTTGCCTTGCTTACCTTCCGTTACTCTTTGCTTCTCTTCCCTGCATTGCCTAGCCTTGCGTTGTCGTGCCTTAGCCTTATCTCGCCTGACCGTGCCTTCCTTTGCTTTAAGCTTTCCTTGCATTGTCGTGCATTGCCTAGCCTTGCGTTGTCGTGCATTAGCCTTGCCTAGCCTCACCGTGCCTTGCCTTGCGTTACCCTTTCCTTGCCTTGCCGTGCTTTGCCTAGCCGTGCGTTTTCGTGCCTTAGCCTTGTTTCCCCTTGCCGTGGCGTGCCTTTTGTTATAATTGCCTTGCCTGGCTTTGCCTTGCCTTCCTTTCCTTCCGTTACTCTTTCCTTGCCTTGCCGTGCATTGCCTAGCCTTGCATTGTCGTGCCTTATCCTTGCCTCACCTGACCGTGCCTTCCCCTGCGTTACCCTTTCCTTGCATTGCCGTGCATTGCCTAGCCCTGCGTTGTCGTGCCTTAGCCTTGTTACCCCTTGCCGTGCCGTTCCTTCCGTTACCCTTGCCTTCACTTGCTTTCCCTTGCCTTCCTTCCGTTCCGTTACTCTTTGCTTGCTTTCCGTGCATTGCCTAGCCTTGCGTTGTCATGCCTTAGCCTTGCCTCGCCTGACCGTGCTTTCCCATGCGTTACCCTTTCCTTGCCTTGCCGTGCATTGCCTAGCGTGCGTTGTCGTACCTTAGCCTTGTTTCCCCTTGCCGTGCCGTTCCTTCCGTTACCCTTGCCTTTCCTTGCTTTTCCTTGCCTTGCTTACCTTCCGTTACTCTTTGCTTCCCTTCCCTGCATTGCCTAGCCTTGCGTTGTCGTGCCTTAGTCTTATCTCGCCTGAACGTGCTTTCCCATGCGTTACCCTTTCCTTGCCTTGCCGTGCATTGCCTAGCCTGCGTTGCCGTGCCTTAGCCTTGTTTCCCCTTGCCGTGCCGTTCCTTCCGTTACCCTTGCCTTTCCTTGCTTTTCCTTGCCTTGCTTACCTTCCGTTACTCTTTGCTTCCCTTCCCTGCATTGCCTAGCCTTGCGTTGTCGTGCCTTAGCCTTATCTCGCCTGACCGTGCCTTCCTTTGCTTTAAGCTTTCCTTGCATTGTCGTGCATTGCCTAGCCTTGCGTTGTCGTGCATTAGCCTTGCCTAGCCTCACCGTGCCTTGCCTTGCGTTACCCTTTCCTTGCCTTGCCGTGCATTGCCTAGCCGTGCGTTGTCGTGCCTTAGCCTTGTTTCCCCTTGCCGTGGCGTGCCTTTTGTTACACTTGAATTGCCTGGCTTTGCCTTGCCTTCCTTTCCTTCCGTTACTCTTTCCTTGCCTTGCCGTGCATTGCCTAGCCTTGCATTGTCGTGCCTTATCCTTGCATCACCTGACCGTGCCTTCCCCTGCGTTACCCTTTCCTTGCCTTGCCGTGCATTGCCTAGCCCTGCGTTGTCGTGCCTTAGCCTTTTTTCCCCTTGCCGTGGCGTGCCTTTTGTTACACTTCCCTTGCCTGGCTTTGCCTTGCCTTCCTTTCCTTCCGTTACTCTTTCCTTGCCTTGCCGTGCATTGCCTAGCCTGCGTTGTCCTGCCTTAGCCTTGTTTCCCTTTGCCGTGCCGTTCCTTCCGTTACCCTTGCCTTCCCTTGCTTTCCCTTGCCTTCCTTGCGTTCCGATACTCTTTGCTTGCTTTCCGTGCATTGCCTAGCCTTGCGTTGTCATGCCTTAGCCTTGCCTCGCCTGACCTTGCTTTCACATGCGTTACCCTTTCCTTGCCTTGCCGTGCATTGCCTAGCGTGCGTTGTCGTGCCTTAGCCTTGTTTCCCCTTGCCGTGCCGTTCCTTCCGTTACCATTGCCTTTCCTTGCTTTCCCTTGCCTTCCTTACCTTCCGTTACTCTTTCCTTGCCTTGCCGTGCACTGCCTAGCCTTGCGTTGTCGTGCATTAGCCTTGCCTCACCTGACCGTGCCTTCCCTTGCGTTACCCTTGCCTTTCCTTGCCGTGCATTGCCTAGCCCTGCGTTGTCGTGCCTTAGCCTTGTTACCCCTTGCCGTGCCGTTCCTTCCGTTACCCTTGCCTTCACTTGCTTTCCCTTGCCTTCCTTGCGTTCCGTTACTCTTTGCTTGCTTTCCGTTCATTGCCTAGCCTTGCGTTGTCATGCCTTAGCCTTGCCTCGCCTGACCGTGCTTTCCCATGCGTTACCCTTTCCTTGCCTTGCCGTGCATTGGCTAGCGTGCGTTGTCGTGCCTTAGCCTTGTTTCCCCTTGCCGTGCCGTTCTTTCCGTTACACTTGCCTTTCCTTGATTTCCCTTGCCTTCCTTACCTTCCGTTACTCTTTGCTTGCCTTCCGTGCATTGCTAGCCTTGCGTTGTCGTGCCTTAGCCTTGCCTCGCCTGAACGTGCTTTCCCATGCGATACCCTTTCCTTGACTTGCCGTGCATTGCCTAGCCTGCGTTGCCGTGCCTTAGCCTTGTTTCCCCTTGCCGTGCCGTTCCTTCCGTTACCCTTGCCTTTCCTTGGTTTTCCTTGCCTTGCTTACCTTCCGTTACTCTTTGCTTCCCTTCCCTGCATTGCCTAGCCTTGCGTTGTCGTGCCTTAGCCTTATCTCGCCTGACCGTGCCTTCCTTTCCTTTAAGCTTTCCTTGCATTGTCGTGCATTGCCTAGCCTTGCATTGTCGTGCATTAGCCTTGCCTACCCTCACCGTGCCTTGCCTTGAGTTACCCTTTCCTTGCCTTGCCGTGCATTGCCTAGCCGTGCGTTGTCGTGCCTTAGCCTTGTTTCCCCTTGCCGTGGCGTGCCTTTTGTTACACTTGCCTTGCCTGGCTTTGCCTTGCCTTCCTTTCCTTCCGTTACTCCTTCCTTGCCTTGCCGTGCATTGCCTAGCCTTGCATTGTCGTGCCTTATCCTTGCCTCACCTGACCGTGCCTTCCCCTGCGTTACCCTTCCTTGCCTTGCCGTGCATTGCCTAGCCCTGCGTTGTCGTGCCTTAGCCTTGATACCCCTTGCCGTGCCGTTCCTTCCGTTACCCTTGCCTTCCCTTGCTTTCCCTTGCCTTCCTTGCGTTCCGTTACACTTTGCTTGCTTTCCGTGCATTGCCTGGCCTTGCGTTTTCATGCCTTAGCCTTCACTCGCCTGACCGTGCTTTCCCATGCGTTACCCTTTCCTTGCCTTGCCGTGCATTTCCTAGCGTGCGTTGTCGTGCCTTAGCCTTGTTTCCCCTTGCCTTGCCGTTCCTTCCGTTACCCTTGCCTTTTCTTGCTTTCCCTTGCCTTCCTTACCTTCCGTTACTCTTTGCTTGCTTTCCCTGCATTGCCTAGCCTTGTGTTGTCGTGCCTTAGCCTTATCTCGCCTGACCGTGCCTTCGTTTGCTTTAAGCTTTCCTTGCATTGTCGTGCATTGCCTAGCCTTGCGTTGTCGTGCATTAGCCTTGCCTAGCCTCACCGTGCCTTGCCTTGCGTTACTCTTTCCTTGCCTTGCCGTGCATTGCCCAGCCTTGCATTTTCGTGCCTTATACTTGCCTCAGCTGACCGTGGTTCCCTTGCGTTACCCTTTCCTTGCCTTGCCGTGTATTGCCTAGCCCTGCGTTGTCGTGCATTAGCCTTGTTACCCCTTGCCGTGCCGTTCCTTCCGTTACCCTTGCCTTCCCTTGCTTTCCCTTGTCTTCCTTGCGTTCTGTTACTCTTTGCTTGCTTTCCGTGCATTGCCTAGCCTTGCGTTGTCATGCCTTAGCTTTGCCTCGCCTAACCTTGCTTTCCCATGCGTTACCCTTTCCTTGCCTTGCCGTGCATTGCCTAGCGTGCGTTGTCGTGCCTTAGCCTTGTTTCCCCTTGCCGTGCCGTTCCTTCCGTTACCATTGCCTTTCCTTGCTTTCCCTTGCCTTCCTTACCTTCCGTTACTCTTTCCTTGCCTTGCCGTGCACTGCCTAGCCTTGCGTTGTCGTGCATTAGCCTTGCCTCACCTGACCGTGCCTTCCCTTGCGTTACCCTTTCCTTGCCTTGCCGTGCATTGCCTAGCACTGCGTTGTCGTGCCTTAGCCTTGTTACCCTGTGCCGTGCCCTTCCTTCCGTTACCCTTGCTTCCCTTTCTTTCCCTTGCCTTCCTTGCGTTCCGTTACTCTTTGCTTGCCTTCCGTGCATTGCTTAGCCTTGCGTTGTCGTGCCTTAGCCTTGCCTCGCCTGACCGAGCTTTCCCATGCGTTACCCTTTCCTTGCCTTGCCGTTCATTGCCTAGCGTGCGTTGTCATGCCTTAGCCTTTTTTCCCCTTGCCGTGCCGTTCCTTCCGTTACCCTTGCCTTTTCTTGCTTTCCCTTGCCTTGCTTATCTTCCGTTATCCCTTGCTTGCCTTCCCTGCATTGCTTAGCCTTGCGTTGTCGTGCCTTAGCCTTATCTCGCCTAACCGTGCCTTCCTTTGCTTTAAGCTTTCCTTGGATTGTCGTGCATTGCCTAGCCTTGCGTTGTCGTGCATTAGCCTTGCCTAGCCTCACCGTGCCTTGCCTTGCGTTATTCTTTCCTTGCCTTGCCGTGCATTGCCCAGCCTTGCATTTTCGTGCCTTATCCTTGCCTCAGCTGACCGTGCCTTCCCTTGCGTTACCCTTTCCTTGCCTTGCCGTGCATTGCCTAGCCCTGCGTTGTCGTGCCTTAGCCTTGTTACCCCTTGCCGTGCCGTTCCTTCCGTTACCCTTGCCTTCCCTTGCTTTCCCTTGGCTTCCTTGCATTCCGTTACTCTTTACTTGCTTTCCGTGCATTGCCTAGCCTTGCGTTGTCGTGCCTTAGCCTTGTCTCGCCTGACCGTGCATTCCCTTGCGTTACCCTTTCCTTGCCTTGCCGTGCATTGCCTAGCCGTGCGTTGTCGTGCCTTAGCCTTGTTTCCACTTGCCGTGCCGTTCCTTCCGTTACACTTGCCTTTCTTTGCTTTCCCTTGCCTTCCTTACCTTCCGTTACTCTTTGCTTGCCTTCCGTGCATTGCCTAGCCTTGCGTTGTCGGGCCTTAGCCTTGCCTCGCCTGACCCTGCTTTCCCATGCGTTACCCTTTCCTTGCCTTGCCGTGCATTACCTAGCCTGCGTTGTAGTGCCTTAGCCTTGTTTCCCCTTGCCCTGCCCTTCCTTCCGTTACCCTTGCCTTCCCTTGCTTTCCCTTGCCTTCCTTGCCTTCCGTTACTCTTTGCTTGCCTTCCGTGCATTGCCTAGCCTTGCGTTGTCGTGCCTTAGCCTTGCCTCGCCTGACCGTGCCTTCCTTTGCTTTAAGGTTTCCTTGCATTGTCGTGCATTGCCTAGCCTTGCGTTGTCGTGCATTAGCCTTGCCTAGCCTCACCGTGCCTTGCCTTGCGTTACCCTTTGCTTGCCTTGCCGTGCATTGCCTAGCCGTGGGTTGTCGTGCCTTAGCCTTGTTTCCCATTGCCGTGCCGTTCCTTCTGTTACACTTGCCTTTCTTTGCTTTCCCTTGCCTTCCTTACCTTCCGTTACTCTTTGCTTCCCTTCCCTGCATTGCCTAGCCTTGCGTTGTCGGGCCTTAGCCTTGCCTCGCCTGACCGTGCTTTCCCATGCGTTACCCTTTCCTTGCCTTGCCGTGCATTGCCTAGCCTGCGTTGTCGTGCCTTAGCCTTGTTTCCCCTTGCCGTGCCGTTCCTTCCGTTACCCTTGCCTTTCATTGCTTTTCCTTGCCTTGCTTACCTTCCGTTACTCTTTGCTTGCCTTCCGTGCATTGCCTAGCCTTGCGTTGTCGTGCCATAGCCTTGCTTGCGTTGCATTGCTTTGCCTTGCATTCCTTGCCTTCCCTTACTCTTTGTTTGCCTTCGGTGCATTGCCTAGCCTTGCGTTGTCGTGCCTTAGCCTTGCCTTGCGTTACCCTTTCCTTGCCTTGCCGTGCATTGCCTAGCCGTGCGTTGTCGTGCCTTAGCCTTGTTTCCCCTTGCCGTGGCGTGCCTTTTGTTACACTTGCCTTGCCTGGCTTTGCCTTGCCTTCCTTTCCTTCCGTTACTCTTTCCTTGCCTTGCCGTGCATTGCCTCGCCTTGCATTGTCGTGCCTCATCCTTGCCTCACCTGACCGTGCCTTCCCTTGCGTTACCCTTTCCTTGCCTTGCCGTGCATTGCCTAGCCCTGCGTTGTCGTGCCTTAGCCTTGTTTACCCCTTGCCGTGCCGTTCCTTCCGTTACCCTTGCCTTCCCTTGCTTTCCCTTGCCTTCCTTGCGTTCCGTTACTCTTTGCTTGCTTTCCGTGCATTGCCTAGCCTTCCGTTGTCATGCCTTAGCCTTGCCTCGCCTGACCGTGCCTTCCCCTGCGTTACCCTTTCCTTGCCTTGCCGTGCATTGCCTAGCCGTGCGTTGTCGTGCCTTTGCCTTGTTTCCCCTTGCCGTGCCGTTCCTTCCGTTACACTTGCCTTTCCTTGCTTTACCTTGCCTTCCTTACCTTCCGTTACTCTTTGCTTGCCTTCCGTGCATTGCCTAGCCTTGCGTTGTCGTGCCTTAGCGTTGCCTCGCCTGACCGTGCTTTCAAATGCGTTACCCTTTCCTTGCCTTGCCGTTCATTGCCTAGCGTTCGGTGTCGTGCCTTAGACTTGTTTCCCCTTGCCGTGCCGTTCCTTCCGTTACCCTGGCCTTTCCTTGCTTTTCCTTGCCTAGCTTACCTTCCGTTACTCTTTGCTTGCCTTCCCTGAATTTCCTAGCCTTGCGTTGTCTTGCCTTAGCCTTGTTTCCCCTTGCCGTGCCGTTCCTTCCGTTACACTTGCCTTTCCTTGCTTTCCCTTGCCTTCCTTACTTTCCGTTACTCTTTGCTTGCCTTCCGTGCATTGCTAGCCTTGCGTTGTCGTGCCTTAGCCTTGCCTCGCCTGAACGTGCTTTCCCATGCGTTACCCTTTCCCTGCCTTGCCGTGCATTGCCTAGCCTGCGTTGTCGTGCCTTAGCCTTGTTTCCCCTTGCCGTGCCGTTCCTTCCGTTACCCTTGCCTTTCCTTGCTTTTCCTTGCCTTGCTTACCTTCCGTTACTCTTTGCTTCCCTTCCCTGCATTGCCTAACCTTGCGTTGTCGTGCCTTAGCCTTATCTCGCCTGACCGTGCCTTCCTTTGCTTTAAGCTTTCCTTGCATTGTCGTGCATTGCCTAGCCTTGCGTTTTCGTGCATTAGACTTGCCTAGCCTCACCGTGCCTTGCCTTGCGTTACCCTTTCCTTGCCTTGCCGTGCATTGCCTAGCCGTGCGTTGTCGTGCCTTAGCCTTGTTTCCCCTTGCCGTGTCGTGCCTTTTGTTACACTTGAATTGCCTGGCTTTGCCTTGCCTTCCTTTCCTTCCGTTACTCTTTCCTTGCCTTGCCGTGCATTGCCTAGCCTTGCATTGTCGTGCCTTATCCTTGCATCACCTGACCGTGCCTTCCCCTGCGTTACCCTTTCCTTGCCTTGCCGTGCATTGCCTAGCCGTGCGTTGTCGTGCCTTAGCCTTGTTTCCCCTTGCCGTGCCGTTCCTTCCGTTACCCTTGCCTTCACTTGCTTTCCCTTGCCTTCCTTTCGTTCCGTTACTCTTTCCTCGCTTTCCGTGCATGGCCTAGCCTTGCGTTGTCATGCCTTAGCCTTGCCTCGCCTGACCGTGCTTTCCCATGCGTTATCCTTTCCTTGCCTTGCCGTGCATTGCCTAGCGTGCGTTGTCGTGCCTTAGCCTTGTTTCCCCTTGCCGTGCCGTTCCTTCCGTTACCATTGCCTTTCCTTGCTTTTCCTTGCCTTGCTTACCTTCCGTTACTCTTTGCTTCCCTTCCCTGCATTGCCTAGCCTTGCGTTGTCGTGCCTTAGCCTTATCTCGACTGACCGTGCCTTCCTTTGCTTTAAGCTTTCCTTGCATTGTCGTGCATTGCCTAGCCTTGCATTGTCGTGCATTAGCCTTGCCTACCCTCACCGTGCCTTGCCTTGCGTTACCCTTTGCTTGCCTTGCCGTGCATTGCCTAGCCGTGCGTTGTCGTGCCTTAGCCTTGTTTCCCCTTGGCGTGGCGTGCCTTTTGTTACACTTGCCTTGCCTGGCTTTGCCTTGCCTTCCTTTCCTTCCGTTACTCTTTCCTTGCCTTGCCGTGCATTGCCTAGCCTTGCATTGTCGTGCCTTGTACTTGCATCACCTGACCGGGCCTTCCCCTGCGTTACCCTTCCTTGCCTTGCCGTGCATTGCCAAGCCCTTCGTTGTCGTGCCTTAGCCTTGTTACCCCTTGCCGTGCCGTTCCTTCCGTTACCCTTGCCTGCCCTTGATTTCCCTTGCCTTCCTTGCGTTCCGTTACCCTTTGCTTGCTTTCCGTGCATTGCCTAGCCTTGCGTTTTCATGCCTTAGCCTTCACTCGCCTGAGCGTGCTTTCCCATGCCTTACCCTTTCCTTGCCTTGCCGTGCATTGCCTAGCGTGCGTTGTCGTGCCTTAAACTTGTTTCCCCTTGCCTTGCCGTTCCTTCAGTTACCATTGCCTTTCCTTGCTTTCCCTTGCCTTCCTCACCTTCCGTTACTCTTTGCTTGCTTTCCCTGCATTGCCTAGCCTTGCGTTGTCGTGCCTTAGCCTTATCTCGCCTGACCGTGCCTTCCTTTGCTTTAAGCTTTCCTTGCATTGTCGTGCATTGCCTAGCCTTGCGTTGTCGTGCATTAGCCTTGCCTAGCATCACTGTGCCTTGCCTTGCGTTACTCTTTCCTTGCCTTGCCGTGCATTGCCTAGCCTTGCATTTTCGTGCCTTATACTTGCCTTACCTGACCGTGCCTTCCCTTGCGTTACCCTTTCCTTGCCTTGCCGTGCATTGCCTAGCGCTGCGTTGTCGTGCCTTAGTCTTGTTACCCCTTGCCGTGCCGTTCCTTCCGTTACCCTTGCCTTCCCTTGCTTTCCCTTGTCTTCCTTGCGTTCCGTTAATCTTTGCTTGCTTTCCGTGCATTGCCTAGCCTTGCCTTGTCATGCCTTAGCCTTGCCTCGCCTGACCTTGCCTTCCCATGCGTTACCCTTTCCTTGCCTTGCCGTGCATTGCCTAGAGTGCGTTGTCGTGCCTTAGCCTTGTTTCCCCTTGCCGTGCCGTTCCTTCCGTTACACGTGCCTTTCCTTGCTTTCCCTTGCCTTCCTTACTTTCCGTTACTCTTTGCTTGCCTTCCGTGCATTGCCTAGCCTTGCGTTGTTGTGCCTTAGCCTTGCCTCGCCTGAACGTGCTTTCCCATGCGTTACCCTTTCCTTGCCTTGCCGTGCATTGCCTAGCCTGCGTTGCCGTGCCTTAGCCTTGTTTCCCCTTGCCGTGCCGTTCCTTCCGTTACCCTTGCCTTTCCTTGCTTTTCCTTGCCTTGCTTACCTTCCGTTACTCTTTGCTTGCCTTCCGTGAATTGCCTAGCCTTGCGTTGTCGTGCCTTAGCCTTATC
This sequence comes from Macrotis lagotis, assembly GCF_037893015.1. NCBI lineage: Eukaryota > Metazoa > Chordata > Mammalia > Peramelemorphia > Peramelidae > Macrotis > Macrotis lagotis. The sequence continues at coordinate 715,838 of NW_027421922.1, forward strand.
TCGCCTGACCTTGCCTTCCTTTGCTTTAAGGTTTCCTTGCATTGTCGTGCATTGCCTAGCCTTGCGTTTTCGTGCATTAGCCTTGCCTAGCCTCACCGTGCCTTGCCTTGCGTTACCCTTTGCTTGCCTTGCCGTGCATTGCCTAGCCGTGGGTTGTCGTGCCTTAGCCTTGTTTCCCATTGCCGTGCCGTTCCTTCTGTTACACTTGCCTTTCTTTGCTTTCCCTTGCCTTCCTTACCTTCCGTTACTCTTTGCTTCCCTTCCCTGCATTGCCTAGCCTTGCGTTGTCGGGCGTTAGCCTTGCCTCGCCTGACCCTGCTTTCCCATGCGTTACCCTTTCCTTGCCTTGCCGTGCATTGCCTAGCCTGCGTTGTCGTGCCTTAGCCTTGTTTCCCTTTGCCGTGCCGTTCCTTCCGTTACCCTTGCCTTTCATTGCTTTTCCTTGCCTTGCTTACCTTCCTTTACTCTTTGCTTCCCTTCCCTGCATTGCCTAGCCTTGCGTTGTCGTGCCTTAGACTTATCTCGCCTGACCGTGCCTTCCTTTGCTTTAAGCTTTCCTTGCATTGTCGTGCATTGCCTAGCCTTGCGTTGTCGTGCATTAGCCTTGCCTTGCCTCACCGTGCCTTGCCTTGCGTTTCCCTTTCCTTGCCTTGACGTGCATTGCCTAGCCTTGCGTTGTCGTGTCTTAGCCTTTTTTCACCTTGCCATAGCCTTGCTTGCGTTGCATTGCTTTGCCTTGCATTCCTTGCCTTCCCTTACTCTTTGTTTGCCTTCGGTGCATTGCCTAGCCTTGCGTTGTCGTGCATTAGCCTTGCCTTGCCTTGCGTTACCCTTTCCTTGCCTTGCCGTGCATTGCCTAGCCGTGCGTTGTCGTGCCTTAGCCTTTTTTCCCCTTGCCGTGGCGTGCCTTTTGTTACACTTCCCTTGCCTGGCTTTGCCTTGCCTTCCTTTCCTTCCGTTACTCTTTCCTTCCCTTGCCGTGCATTGCCTCGCCTTGCATTGTCGTGCCTCATCCTTGCCTCACCTGACCGTGCCTTCCCCTGCGTTACCCTTTCCTTGCCTTGCCGTGCATTGCCTAGCCCTGCGTTGTCGTGCCTTAGCCTTCTTACCCCTTGCCGTGCCGTTCCTTCCGTTACCCTTGCCTTCCCTTGCTTTCCCTTGCCTTCCTTGCGTTCCGTTACTCTTTGCTTGCCTTCCGTGCATTGCCTAGCCTTGCGTTGTCGTGCCTTAGCGTTGCCTCGCCTGACCGTGCTTTCAAATGCGTTACCCTTTCCTTGCCTTGCCGTTCATTGCCTAGCGTTCGGTGTCGTGCCTTAGACTTGTTTCCCCTTGCCGTGCCGTTCCTTCCGTTACCCTGGCCTTTCCTTGCTTTTCCTTGCCTAGCTTACCTTCCGTTACTCTTTGCTTGCCTTCCCTGAATTTCCTAGCCTTGCGTTGTCTTGCCTTAGCCTTATCTCGCCTAACCTTGCCTTCCTTTGCTTTAAGCTTTCCTTGCATTGTCGTGCATCGCCTAGCCTTGCGTTTTTGTGCATTAGCCTTGCCTAGCCTCACCGTGCCTTTCCTTGCGTTACCCTTTGCTTGCCTTGCCGTGCATTGCCTAGCCGTGCGTTGTCGTGCCTTAGCCTTGTTTCCCCTTGCCGTGCCGTTCCTTCCGTTACACTTGCCTTTCCTTGCTTTCCCTTGCCTTCCTTACTTTCCATTACTCTTTGCTTGCCTTCCGTGCATTGCTAGCCTTGCGTTGTCGTGCCTTAGCCTTGCCTCGCCTGAACGTGCTTTCCCATGCGTTACCCTTTCCTTGCCTTGCCGTGCATTGCCTAGCCTTGCGTTGCCGTGCCTTAGCCTTGTTTCCCCTTGCCGTGCCGTTCCTTCCGTTACCCTTGCCTTTCCTTGCTTTTCCTTGCCTTGCTTACCTTCCGTTACTCTTTGCTTCCCTTCCCTGCATTGCCTAACCTTGCGTTGACGTGCCTTAGCCTTATCTCGCCTGACCTTGCCTTCCTTTGCTTTAAGCTTTCCTTGCATTGTCGTGCATTGCCTAGCCTTGCGTTGTCGTGCATTAGACTTGCCTAGCCTCACCGTGCCTTGCCTTGCGTTACCCTTTCCTTGCCTTGCCGTGCATTCCCTAGCCGTGCGTTGTCGTGCCTTAGCCTTGTTTCCCCTTGCCGTGTCGTGCCTTTTGTTACACTTGAATTGCCTGGCTTTGCCTTGCCTTCCTTTCCTTCCGTTACTCTTTCCTTGCCTTGCCGTGCATTGCCTAGCCTTGCATTGTCGTGCCTTATCCTTGCATCACCTGACCGTGCCTTCCCCTGCGTTACCCTTTCCTTGCCTTGCCGTGCATTGCCTAGCCGTGCGTTGTCGTGCCTTAGCCTTTTTTCCCCTTGCCGTGGCGTGCCTTTTGTTACACTTCCCTTGCCTGGCTTTGCCTTGCCTTCCTTTCCTTCCGTTACTCTTTCCTTGCCTTGCCGTGCATTGCCTAGCCTGCGTTGTCGTGCCTTAGCCTTGTTTCCCTTTGCCGTGCCGTTCCTTCCGTTACCCTTGCCTTCCCTTGCTTTCCCTTGCCTTCCTTGCGTTCCGTTACTCTTTGCTTGCTTTCCGTGCATTGCCTAGCCTTGCGTTGTCGTGCCTTAGCCTTGCCTCGCCTGACCTTGCTTTCCCATGCGTTACCCTTTCCTTGCCTTGACGTGCATTGCCTAGCGTGCGTTGTCGTGCCTTAGCCTTGTTTCCCCTTGCCGTGCCGTTCCTTCCGTTACCATTGCCTTTCCTTGCTTTCCCTTGCCTTCCTTACTTTCCGTTACTCTTTCCTTGCCTTGCCGTGCACTGCCTAGCCTTGCGTTGTCGTGCATTAGCCTTGCCTCACCTGACCGTGCCTTCCCTTGCGTTACCCTTTCCTTGCCTTGCCGTGCATTGCCTAGCCCTGCGTTGTCGTGCCTTAGCCTTGTTACCCCTTGCCGTGCCGTTCCTTCCGTTACCCTTGCCTTCCCTTGCTTTCCCTTGCCTTCCTTGCGTTCCGTTACTCTTTGCTTGCTTTCCGTGCATTGCCTAGCCTTGCGTTGTCGTGCCTTAGCCTTGCCTCGCCTGACCTTGCTTTCCCATGCGTTACCCTTTCCTTGCCTTGCCGTGCATTGCCTAGCGTGCGTTGTCGTGCCTTAGCCTTGTTTCCCCTTGCCGTGCCGTTCCTTCCGTTACCCTTGCCTTCCCTTGCTTTCCCTTGCCTTCCTTACTTTCCGTTACTCTTTGCTTGCCTTCCGTGCATTACCTAGCCTTGCGTTTTTGTGCCTTAGCCTTGCCTCGCCTGAACGTGCTTTCCCATGCGTTACCCTTTCCTTGCCTTGCCGTGCATTGCCTAGCCTGCCTTGCCGTGCCTTAGCCTTGTTTCCCCTTGCCGTGCCGTTCCTTCCGTTACCCTTGCCTTTCCTTGCTTTTCCTTGCCTTGCTTACCTTCCGTTACTCTTTGCTTGCCTTCCCTGAATTGCCTATCCTTGCGTTGTCGTGCCTTAGCCTTATCTCGCCTGACCTTGCCTTCCTTTGCTTTAAGGTTTCCTTGCATTGTCGTGCATTGCCTAGCCTTGCGTTTTCGTGCATTAGCCTTGCCTAGCCTCACCGTGCCTTGCCTTGCGTTACCCTTTCCTTGCCTTGCCGTGCATTGCCTAGCCGTGCGTTGTCGTGCCTTAGCCTTGCCTCGCCTGACCGTGCCTTCCCTTGCGTTACCCTTTCCTTGCCTTGCCGTGCATTGCCTAGCGCTGCGTTGTCGTGCCTTAGCCTAGTTTCCCATTGCCGTGTCTTCCTTCCGTTACCCTTGCCTTCCCTTGCTTTCCCTTGGCTTCCTTGCATTCCGTTACTCTTTTCTTGCCTTCCGTGCATTGCCTAGCCTTGCGTTGTCGTGCCTTAGCCTTGCCTCGCCTGACCGTGCATTCCCTTGCGTTACCCTTTCCTTGCCTTGCCGTGCATTGCCTAGCCGTGCGTTGTCGTGCCTTAGCCTTGTTTCCCCTTGCCGTGCCGTTCCTTCCGTTACACTTGCCTTTCTTTGCTTTCCCTTGCCTTCCTTACCTTCCGTTACTCTTTGCTTGCCTTCCGTGCATTGCCTAGCCTTGCGTTGTCGGGCCTTAGCCTTGCCTCGCCTGACCGTGCTTTCCCATGCGTCACCCTTTCCTTGCCTTGCCGTGCATTACCTAGCCTGCGTTGTAGTGCCTTAGCCTTGTTTCCCCTTGCCCTGCCGTTCCTTCCGTTACCCTTGCCTTCCCTTGCTTTCCCTTGCCTTCCTTGCGTTCCGTTACCCTTTGCTTGCCTTCCGTGCATTGCCTAGCCTTGCGTTTTCATGCCTTAGCCTTATCTCGCCTGACCGTGCCTTCCTTTGCTTTAAGGTTTCCTTGCATTGTCGTGCATTGCCTAGCCTTGCGTTTTCGTGCATTAGCCTTGCCTAGCCTCACCGTGCCTTGCCTTGCGTTACCCTTTGCTTGCCTTGCCGTGCATTGCCTAGCCGTGGGTTGTCGTGCCTTAGCCTTGTTTCCCATTGCCGTGCCGTTCCTTCTGTTACACTTGCCTTTCTTTGCTTTCCCTTGCCTTCCTTACCTTCCGTTACTCTTTGCTTCCCTTCCCTGCATTGCCTAGCCTTGCGTTGTCGGGCGTTAGCCTTGCCTCGCCTGACCCTGCTTTCCCATGCGTTACCCTTTCCTTGCTTTGCCGTGCATTGCCTAGCCTGCGTTGTCGTGCCTTAGACTTGTTTCCCCTTGCCGTGCCGTTCCTTCCGTTACCCTTGCCTTTCCTTGCTTTTCCTTGCCTTGCTTACCTTCCTTTACTCTTTGCTTGCCTTCCCTGCATTGCCTAGCCTTGCGTTGTCGTGCCTTAGACTTATCTCGCCTGACCGTGCCTTCCTTTGCTTTAAGCTTTCCTTGCATTGTCGTGCATTGCCTAGCCTTGCGTTGTCGTGCATTAGCCTTGCCTAGCCTCACCGTGCCTTGCCTTGCGTTACCCTTTCCTCGCCTTGCCGTGCATTGCCTAGCCGTGCGTTGTCGTGCCTTAGCCTTTTTCACCTTGCCATAGCCTTGCTTGCGTTGCATTGCTTTGCCTTGCATTCCTTGCCTTCCCTTACTCTTTGTTTGCCTTCGGTGCATTGCCTAGCCTTGCGTTGTCGTGCATTAGCCTTGCCTTGCGGTACCCTTTCCTTGCCTTGCCGTGCATTGCCTAGCCGTGCGTTGTCGTGCCTTAGCCTTTTTTCCCCTTGCCGTGGCGTGCCTTTTGTTACACTTCCCTTGCCTGGCTTTGCCTTGCCTTCCTTTCCTTCCGTTACTCTTTCCTTCCCTTGCCGTGCATTGCCTCGCCTTGCATTGTCGTGCCTCATCCTTGCCTCACCTGACCGTGCCTTCCCCTGCGTTACCCTTTCCTTGCCTTGCCGTGCATTGCCTAGCCCTGCGTTGTCGTGCCTTAGCCTTCTTACCCCTTGCCGTGCCGTTCCTTCCGTTACCCTTGCCTTCCCTTGCTTTCCCTTGCCTTCCTTGCGTTCCGGTACTCTTTGCTTGCTTTCCGTGCATTGCCTAGCCTTGCGTTGTCATGCCTTAGCCTTGCCTCGCCTGACCGTGCTTTCCCATGCGTTACCCTTTCCTTGCCTTGCCGTGCATTGCCTAGCCGTGCGTTGTTGTGCCTTTGCCTTGTTTCCCCTTGCCGTGCGGTTCCTTCCGTTACCCTGGCCTTTCCTTGCTTTTCCTTGCATAGCTTACCTTCCGTTACTCTTTGCTTGCCTTCCGTGCATTGCCTAGCCTTGCGTTGTCGTGCCTTAGCGTTGCCTCGCCTGACCGTGCTTTCAAATGCGTTACCCTTTCCTTGCCTTGCCGTTCATTGCCTAGCGTTCGGTGTCGTGCCTTAGACTTGTTTCCCCTTGCCGTGCCGTTCCTTCCGTTACCCTGGCCTTTCCTTGCTTTTCCTTGCATAGCTTACCTTCCGTTACTCTTTGCTTGCCTTCCCTGAATTTCCTAGCCTTGCGTTGTCTTGCCTTAGCCTTATCTCGCCTAACCTTGCCTTCCTTTGCTTTAAGCTTTCCTTGCATTGTCGTGCATCGCCTAGCCTTGCGTTTTTGTGCATTAGCCTTGCCTAGCCTCACCGTGCCTTTCCTTGCGTTACCCTTTGCTTGCCTTGCCGTGCATTGCCTAGCCGTGTGTTGTCGTGCCTTAGCCTTGTTTCCCCTTGCCGTGCCGTTCCTTCCGTTACACTTGCCTTTCCTTGCTTTCCCTTGCCTTCCTTACCTTCCGTTACTCTTTGCTTGCCTTCCGTGCATTGCTAGCCTTGCGTTGTCGTGCCTTAGCCTTGCCTCGCCTGAACGTGCTTTCCCATGCGTTACCCTTTCCTTGCCTTGCCGTGCATTGCCTAGCCTGCGTTGCCGTGCCTTAGCCTTGTTTCCCCTTGCCGTGCCGTTCCTTCCGTTACCCTTGCCTTTCCTTGCTTTTCCTTGCCTTGCTTACCTTCCGTTACTCTTTGCTTCCCTTCCCTGCATTGCCTAGCCGTGCGTTGTCGTGCCTTAGCCTTTTTTCCCCTTGCCGTGGCGTGCCTTTTGTTACACTTCCCTTGCCTGGCTTTGCCTTGCCTTCCTTTCCTTCCGTTACTCTTTCCTTGCCTTGCCGTGCATTGCCTAGCCTGCGTTGTCGTGCCTTAGCCTTGTTTCCCCTTGCCGTGCCGTTCCTTCCGTTACCCTTGCCTTTCCTTGCTTTCCCTTGCCTTCCTTGCGTTCCGTTACTCTTTGCTTGCTTTCCGTGCATTGCCTAGCCTTGCGTTGTCATGCCTTAGCCTTGCCTCGCCTGACCTTGCTTTCCCATGCGTTACCCTTTCCTTGCCTTGCCGTGCATTGCCTAGCGTGCGTTGTCGTGCCTTAGCCTTGTTTCCCCTTGCCGTGCTGTTCCTTCCGTTACACTTGCCTTTCCTTGCTTTCCCTTGCCTTCCTTACCTTCCGTTACTCTTTGCTTGCCTTCCGTGCATTGCCTAGCCTTGCGTTGTCGGGCCTTAGCCTTGCCTCGCCTGACCGTGCTTTCCCATGCGTTACCCTTTCCTTGCCTTGCCGTGCATTGCCTAGCCTGCGTTGTCGTGCCTTAGCCTTGTTTCCCCTTGCCGTGCCGTTCCTTCCGTTACCCTTGCCTTTCCTTGCTTTCCCTTGCCTTGCTTACCTTCCGTTACTCTTTGCTTGCCTTCCCTGCATTGCCTAGCCTTGCGTTGTCGTGCCTTAGCCTTATCTCGGCTGACAGTGCCTTCCTTTGCTTTAAGCTTTCCTTGCATTGTCGTGCATTGCCTAGCCTTGCGTTGTCGTGCATTAGCCTTGCCTAGCCTCACCGTGCCTTGCCTTGCGTTACCATTTCCTCGCCTTGCCGTGCATTGCCTAGCCGTGCGTTGTCGTGCCTTAGCCTTTTTTCACCTTGCCATAGCCTTGCTTGCGTTGCATTGCTTTGCCTTGCATTCCTTGCCTTCCCTTACTCTTTGTTTGCCTTCGGTGCATTGCCTAGCCTTGCGTTGTCGTGCATTAGCCTTGCCTAGCCTCACCGTGCCTTGCCTTGCGTTACCCTTTCCTTGCCTTGCCGTGCATTGCCTAGCCGTGCGTTGTCGTGCCTTAGCCTTGTTTCCCCTTGCCGTGGCGTGCCTTTTGTTACACTTCCCTTGCCTGGCTTTGCCTTGCCTTCCTTTCCTTCCGTTACTCTTTCCTTGCCTTGCCGTGCATTGCCTAGCCTTGCATTGTCGTGCATTATCCTTGCCTCACCTGACCGTGCCTTCCCCTGCGTTACCCTTTCCTTGCCTTGCCGTGCATTGCCTAGCCCGGCTTTGTCGTGCCTTAGCCTTGTTACCCCTTGCCGTGCCGTTCCTTCCGTTACCCTTGCCTTCCCTTGCTTTCCCTTGCCTTCCTTGCGTTCCGTTACTCTTTCCTTGCTTTCCGTGCATTGCCTAGCCTTGCGTTGTCATGCCTTAGCCTTGCCTCGCCTGACCGTGCTTTTCCATGCGTTACCCTTTCCTTGCCTGGCCGTGCATTGCCTAGCCCTGCGTTGTCGTGCCTTAGCCTTGTTACCCCTTGCCGTGCCGTTCCTTCCGTTACCCTTGCCTTCACTTGCTTTCCCTTGCCTTCCTTTCGTTCCGTTACTCTTTCCTCGCTTTCCGTGCATGGCCTAGCCTTGCGTTGTCATGCCTTAGCCTTGCCTCGCCTGACCGTGCTTTCCCATGCGTTATCCTTTCCTTGCCTTGCCGTGCATTGCCTAGCGTGCGTTGTCGTGCCTTAGCCTTGTTTCCCCTTGCCGTGCCGTTCCTTCCGTTACCCTTGCCTTTCCTTGCTTTTCCTTGCCTTCCTTACCTTCCGTTACTCTTTGCTTCCCTTCCCTGCATTGCCTAGCCTTGCGTTGTCTTGCCTTAGCCTTATCTCGCCTGACCTTGCCTTCCTTTGCTTTAAGCTTTCCTTGCATTGTCGTGCATTGCCTAGCCTTGCATTGTCGTGCATTAGCCTTGCCTACCCTCACCGTGCCTTGCCTTGCGTTACCCTTTGCTTGCCTTGCCGTGCATTGCCTAGCCGTGCGTTGTCGTGCCTTAGCCTTGTTTCCCCTTGGCGTGGCGTGCCTTTTGTTACACTTGCCTTGCCTGGCTTTGCCTTGCCTTCCTTTCCTTCCGTTACTCTTTCCTTGCCTTGCCGTGCATTGCCTAGCCTTGCATTGTCGTGCCTTGTACTTGCATCACCTGACCGGGCCTTCCCCTGCGTTACCCTTCCTTGCCTTGCCGTGCATTGCCAAGCCCTTCGTTGTCGTGCCATAGCCTTGTTACCCCTTGCCGTGCCGTTCCTTCCGTTACCCTTGCCTGCCCTTGATTTCCCTTGCCTTCCTTGCGTTCCGTTACCCTTTGCTTGCTTTCCGTGCATTGCCTAGCCTTGCGTTTTCATGCCTTAGCCTTCACTCGCCTGAGCGTGCTTTCCCATGCGTTACCCTTTCCTTGCCTTGCCGTGCATTGCCTAGCGTGCGTTGTCGTGCCTTAAACTTGTTTCCCCTTGCCTTGCCGTTCCTTCAGTTACCATTGCCTTTCCTTGCTTTCCCTTGCCTTCCTCACCTTCCGTTACTCCTTGCTTGCTTTCCCTGCATTGCCTAGCCTTGCGTTGTCGTGCCTTAGCCTTATCTCCCCTGACCGTGCCTTCCTTTGCTTTAAGCTTTCCTTGCATTGTCGTGCATTGCCTAGCCTTGCGTTGTCGTGCATTAGCCTTGCCTAGCCTCACTGTGCCTTGCCTTGCGTTACTCTTTCCTTGCCTTGCCGTGCATTGCCTAGCCTTGCATTTTCGTGCCTTATACTTGCCTTACCTGACCGTGCCTTCCCTTGCGTTACCCTATCCTTGCCTTGCCGTGCATTGCCTAGCGCTGCGTTGTCGTGCCTTAGCCTTGTTACCCCTTGCCGTGCCGTTCCTTCCGTTACCCTTGCCTTCCCTTGCTTTCCCTTGCCTTCCTTGCGTTCCGTTAATCTTTGCTTGCTTTCCGTGCATTGCCTAGCCTTGCCTTGTCATGCCTTAGCCTTGCCCCGCCTGACCTTGCCTTCCCATGCGTTACCCTTTCCTTGCCTTGCCGTGCATTACCTAGCGTGCGTTGTCGTGCCTTAGCCTTGTTTCCCCTTGCCGTGCCGTTCCTTCCGTTACCCTTGCCTTTCCTTGCTTTCCCTTGCCTTCCTTACCTTCCGTTACTCTTTGCTTGCCTTCCGTGAATTGCCTAGCCTTGCGTTGTCGTGCCTTAGCCTTATCTCGCCTGACCATGCCTTCCTTTGCTTTAAGGTTTCCTTGCATTGTCGTGCATTGCCTAGCCTTGCGTTTTCGTGCATTAGCCTTGCCTAGCCTCACCGTGCCTTGCCTTGCGTTACCCTTTGCTTGCCTTGCCGTGCATTGCCTAGCCGTGCGTTGTCGTGCCTTAGCCTTGTTTCCCCTTGCCGTGCCGTTCCTTCTGTTACACTTGCCTTTCTTTGCTTTCCCTTGCCTTCCTTACCTTCCGTTACTCTTTGCTTCCCTTCCCTGCATTGCCTAGCCTTGCGTTGTCGGGCCTTAGCCTTGCCTCGCCTGACCGTGCTTTCCCATGCGTTACCCTTTCCTTGCCTTGCCGTGCATTACCTAGCCGTGCGTTGTCGTGCCTTAGCCTTGTTTCCCCTTGCCGTGCCGTTCCTTCCGTTACCCTTGCCTTCCCTTGCTTTCCCTTGCCTTCGTTGCGTTCCGTTACCCTTTGCTTGCCTTCCGTGCATTGCCTAGCCTTGCGTTGTCGTGCCTTAGCCTTATCTCGCCTGACCGTGCCTTCCTTTGCTTTAAGGTTTCCTTGCATTGTCGTGCATTGCCTAGCCTTGCGTTTTCGTGCATTAGCCTTGCCTAGCCTCACCGTGCCTTGCCTTGCGTTACCCTTTGCTTGCCTTGCCGTGCATTGCCTAGCCGTGGGTTGTCGTGCCTTAGCCTTGTTTCCCATTGCCGTGCCGTTCCTTCTGTTACACTTGCCTTTCTTTGCTTTCCCTTGCCTTCCTTACCTTCCGTTACTCTTTGCTTGCCTTCCGTGCATTGCCTAGCCTTGCGTTGTCATGCCTTAGCCTTGCCTCGCCTGACCGTGCTTTCCCATGCTTTACCCTTTCCTTGCCTTGCCGTGCATTGCCTAGCCGTGCGTTGTCGTGCCTTAGCCTTGTTTCCCCTTGCCGTGCCGTTCCTTCCGTTACCCTTGCCTTTCATTGCTTTTCCTTGCCTTGCTTACCTTCCGTTACTCTTTGCTTCCCTTCCCTGCATTGCCTAGCCTTGCGTTGTCGTGCCTTAGACTTATCTCGCCTGACCGTGCCTTCCTTTGCTTTAAGCTTTCCTTGCATTGTCGTGCATTGCCTAGCCTTGCGTTGTCGTGCATTAGCCTTGCCTAGCCTCACCGTGCCTTGCCTTGCGTTACCCTTTCCTTGCCTTGCCGTGCATTGCCTAGCCGTGCGTTGTCGTGCCTTAGCCTTTTTTCACCTTGCCATAGCCTTGCTTGCGTTGCATTGCTTTGCCTTGCATTCCTTGCCTTCCCTTACTCTTTGTTTGCCTTCGGTGCCTTGCCTTGCGTTACCCTTTCCTTGCCTTGCCGTGCATTGCCTAGCCTTGCGTTGTTTGCCCCTTGCCGTGGCGTGCCTTTTGTTACACTTCCCTTGCCTGGCTTTGCCTTGCCTTCCTTTCCTTCCGTTACTCTTTCCTTCCCTTGCCGTGCATTGCCTCGCCTTGCATTGTCGTGCCTCATCCTTGCCTCACCTGACCGTGCCTTCCCCTGCGTTACCCTTTCCTTGCCTTGCCGTGCATTGCCTAGCCCTGCGTTGTCGTGCCTTAGCCTTCTTACCCCTTGCCGTGCCGTTCCTTCCGTTACCCTTGCCTTCCCTTGCTTTCACTTGCCTTCCTTGCGTTCCGTTACTCTTTGCTTGCCTTCCGTGCATTGCCTAGCCTTGCGTTGTCGTGCCGTAGCGTTGCCTCGCCTGACCGTGCTTTCAAATGCGTTACCCTTTCCTTGCCTTGCCGTTCATTGCCTAGCGTTCGGTGTCGTGCCTTAGACTTGTTTCCCCTTGCCGTGCCGTTCCTTCCGTTACCCTGGCCTTTCCTTGCTTTTCCTTGCCTAGCTTACCTTCCGTTACTCTTTGCTTGCCTTCCCTGAATTTCCTAGCCTTGCGTTGTCTTGCCTTAGCCTTATCTCGCCTAACCTTGCCTTCCTTTGCTTTAAGCTTTCCTTGCATTGTCGTGCATCGCCTAGCCTTGCGTTTTCGTGCATTAGCCTTGCCTAGCCTCACCTTGCCTTTCCTTGCGTTACCCTTTGCTTGCCTTGCCGTGCATTGCCTAGCCGTGCGTTGTCGTGCCTTAGCCTTGTTTCCCCTTGCCGTGCCGTTCCTTCCGTTACACTTGCCTTTCCTTGCTTTCCCTTGCCTTCCTTACCTTCCGTTACTCTTTGCTTGCCTTCCGTGCATTGCTAGCCTTGCGTTGTCGTGCCTTAGCCTTGCCTCGCCTGAACGTGCTTTCGCATGCGTTACCCTTTCCTTGCCGTGCCGTGCATTGCCTAGCCTGCGTTGCCGTGCCTTAGCCTTGTTTCCCCTTGCCGTGCCGTTCCTTCCGTTACCCTTGCCTTTCCTTGCTTTTCCTTGCCTTGCTTACCTTCCGTTACTCTTTGCTTCCCTTCCCTGCATTGCCTAACCTTGCGTTGTCGTGCCTTAGCCTTATCTCGCCTGACCGTGCCTTCCTTTGCTTTAAGCTTTCCTTGCATTGTCGTGCATTGCCTAGCCTTGCGTTGTCGTGCATTAGACTTGCCTAGCCTCACCGTGCCTTGCCTTGCGTTACCCTTTCCTTGCCTTGCCGTGCATTCCCTAGCCGTGCGTTGTCATGCCTTAGCCTTGTTTCCCCTTGCCGTGTCGTGCCTTTTGTCACACTTGCCTTGCCTTGCTTTCCCTTGCCTTCCTTTCCTTCCGTTACTCTTTTCTTGCCTTGCCGTGCATTGCCTAGCCTTGCATTGTCGTGCCTTATCCTTGCATCACCTGACCGTGCCTTCCCCTGCGTTACCCTTTCCTTGCCTTGCCGTGCATTGCCTAGCCGTGCGTTGTCGTGCCTTAGCCTTTTTTCCCCTTGCCGTGGCGTGCCTTTTGTTACACTTCCCTTGCCTGGCTTTGCCTTGCCTTCCTTTCCTTCCGTTACTCTTTCCTTGCCTTGCCGTGCATTGCCTAGCCTGCGTTGTCGTGCCTTAGCCTTGTTTCCCTTTGCCGTGCCGTTCCTTCCGTTACCCTTGCCTTCCCTTGCTTTCCCTTGCCTTCCTTGCGTTCCGTTACTCTTTGCTTGCTTTCCGTGCATTGCCTAGCCTTGCGTTGTCATGCCTTAGCCTTGCCTCGCCTGACCTTGCTTTCCAATGCGTTACCCTTTCCTTGCCTTGCCGTGCATTGCCTAGCGTGCGTTGTCGTGCCTTAGCCTTGTTTCCCCTTGCCGTGCCGTTCCTTCCGTTACCATTGCCTTTACTTGCTTTCCCTTGCCTTCCTTACCTTCCGTTACTCTTTCCTTGCCTTGCCGTGCACTGCCTAGCCTTGCGTTGTCGTGCATTAGCCTTGCCTCACCTGACCGTGCCTTCCCTTGCGTTACCCTTTCCTTGCCTTGCCGCTCATTGCCTAGCCCTGCGTTGTCGTGCCTTACCCTTGTTACCCCTTGCCGTGCCGTTCCTTCCGTTACCCTTGCCTTCACTTGCTTTCCCTTGTCTTCCTTGCGTTCCGTTAATCTTTGCTTGCTTTCCGTGCATTGCCTAGCCTTGCCTTGTCATGCCTTAGCCTTGCCTCGCCTGACCTTGCCTTCCCATGCGTTACCCTTTCCTTGCCTTGCCGTGCATTGCCTAGCGTGCGTTGTCGTGCCTTAGCCTTGTTTCCCCTTGCCGTGCCGTTCCTTCCGTTACACGTGCCTTTCCTTGCTTTCCCTTGCCTTCCTTACTTTCCGTTACTCTTTGCTTGCCTTCCGTGCATTGCCTAGCCTTGCGTTGTTGTGCCTTAGCCTTGCCTCGCCTGAACGTGCTTTCCCATGCGTTACCCTTTCCTTGCCTTGCCGTGCATTGCCTAGCCTGCCTTGCCGTGCCTTAGCCTTGTTTCCCCTTGCCGTGCCGTTCCTTCCGTTACCCTTGCCTTTCCTTGCTTTTCCTTGCCTTGCTTACATTCCGTTACTCTTTGCTTGCCTTCCCTGAATTGCCTATCCTTGCGTTGTCGTGCCTTAGCCTTATCTCGCCTGACCTTGCCTTCCTTTGCTTTAAGGTTTCCTTGCATTGTCGTGCATTGCCTAGCCTTGCGTTTTCGTGCATTAGCCTTGCCTAGCCTCACGGTGCCTTGCCTTGCGTTACCCTTTGCTTTCCTTGCCGTGCATTGCCTAGCCGTGGGTTGTCGTGCCTTAGGCTTGTTTCCCATTGCCGTGCCGTTCCTTCTGTTACACTTGCCTTTCTTTGCTTTCCCTTGCCTTCCTTACCTTCCGTTACTCTTTGCTTGCCTTCCGTGCATTGCCTAGCCTTGCGTTGTCGTGCCTTAGCCTTGCGTCGCCTGAACGTGCTTTCACATGCGTTACCCTTTCCTTGCCTTGCCGTGCATTGCCCAGCCTGCGTTGCCGTGCCTTAGCCTTGTTTCCCCTTGCCGTGCAGTTCCTTCCGTTACCCTTGCCTTTCCTTGCTTTTCCTTGCCTTGCTTACTTTTCGTTACTCTTTGCTTCCCTTCCCTGCATTGCCTAGCCTTGCGTTGTCGTGCCTTAGCCTTATCTCGCCTGACCGTGCCTTCCTTTGCTTTAAGCTTTCCTTGCATTATCTTGCATTGCCTAGCCTTGCGTTGTCGTGCATTAGCCTTGCCTTGCCTCACCGTGCCTTGCCTTGCGTTACCCTTTCCTTGCCTTGCCGTGCATTGCCTAGCCGTGCGTTGTCGTGCCTTAGCCTTGTTTCCCCTTGCCGTGGCGTGCCTTTTGTTACACTTGCCTTGCCTGGCTTTGCCTTGCCTTCCTTTCCTTCCGTTACTCTTTCCTTGCCTTGCCGTGCATTGCCTAGCCTTGCATTGTCGTGCCTTATCCTTGCCTCGCCTGACCGTGCTTTCCCATGCGTTACCCTTTCCTTGCCTTGCCGTGCATTTCCTAGCCGTGCGTTGTCGTGCCTTAGCCTTGTTTCCCCTTGCCGTGCCGTTCCTTCCGTTACACTTGCCTTTCCCTGCTTTCCCTTGCCTTTATTACCTTCCGTTACTCTTTGCTTGCCTTCCGTGCATTGCCGAGCCTTGCGTTGTCGTGCCTTAGCGTTGCCTCGCCTGACCGTGCTTTCAAATGCGTTACTCTTTCCTTGCCTTGCCGTTCATTGCCTAGCGTTCGGTGTCGTGCCTTAGACTTGTTTCCCCTTGCCGTGCCGTTCCTTCCGTTACCCTGGCCTTTCCTTCCTTTTCCTTGCCTTGCTTACCTTCCGTTACTCTTTGCTTGCCTTCCCTGAATTTCCTAACCTTGCGTTGTCGTGCCTTAGCCTTATCTGGCCTGACCGTGCCTTCCTTTGCTTTAAGCTTTCCTTGCTTTGTCGTGCATTGCCTAGCCTTGCGTTGTCGTGCATTAACCTTGCCTAGCCTCACCGTGCCTTGCCTTGCGTTACCCTTTCCTTGCCTTGCCGTGCATTTCCTAGCCGTGTGTTGTCGTGCCTTAGCCTTGTTTCCCCTTGCCGTTTCGTGCCTTTTGTTACACTTGCCTTGCCTGGCTTTCCTTGCCTTCCTTTCCTTCCGTTACTCTTTCCTTGCCTTGCCGTGCATTGCCTAGCCCCGCGTTGTCGAGCCTTAGCCTTGTTACCCCTTGCCGTGCCGTTCCTTCCGTTACCCTTGCCTTCCCTTGCTTTCCCTTGCCTTCCTTGCGTTCCGTTACTCTTTGCTTGCTTTCCGTGCATTGCCTAGCCTTGCGTTTTCATGCCTTAGGCTTGCCTCGCCTGACCGTGCTTTCCCATGCGTTACCCTTTCCTTGAATTGCCGTGCATTACCTAGCGTGCGTTGTCGTGCCTTTGCCTTGTTTCCACTTGCCATGCCGTTCCTTCCGTTACACTTGCCTTTCCTTGCTTTCCCTTGCCTTCCTTACCTTCCGTTACTCTTTGCTTGCCTTCCGTGCATTGCCTAGCCTTGCGCTGTCGTGCCTTATCTTTACCTCGCCTGACCATGCCTTGAATTGCGTTACCCTTTCCTTGCCTTGCCGTGCATTGCCTAGCTCTGCGTTGTCGTGCCGTAGCCTTGTTTACCCTTGCCGTGCCGTGCCTTTTGTTACACTTGCCTTGCCTGGCTTTGCCTTGCCTTCCTTTCCTTCCGTTACTCTTTCCTTGCCTTGCCGCGCACTGCCTAGCTTGCCATTGTCGTGCATTAGCCTTGCCTCACCTGACCGTGCCTTCCTTTGCGTTACCTCCTTGCCTTGCCGTGCATTGCCTAGCTCTGCGTTCTCGTGCCTTAGCCTTGTTACCCCTTGCCGTACCGTTCCTTCCGTTACCCTTGCCTTCCCTTGCTTTCCGTTTCCTTCCTTGCGTTCCGTTACTCCTTGCTTGCTTTCCGTGCATTGCCTAGCCTTGCGTTGTCGTGCCTTAGCCTTGCCTCGCCTGACCGTGCTTTCCCATGCGTTACCCTTTCCTTGCCTTGCCGTGAATTGCCTAGCCTGCGTTGCCGTGCCTTAGCCTTGTTTTCCCTTGCCGTGCCGTTCCTTCCGTTACCCTTGACTTTCCTTGCTTTCCCTTGCCTTCCTTACCTTCCGTTACTCTTTGCTTTCCTTCCCTGCATTGCCTAGCCTTGCGTTGTCGTGCCTTAGCCTTATCTCGCCTGACCGTGCCTTCCTTTGCTTTAAGCTTTCCTTGCATTGTCGTGCATTGCCTAGCCTTGCGTTGTCGTGCATTAGCCTTGCCTAGCCTCACCGTGCCTTGCCTTGCGTTACACTTTCCTTGCCTTGCCGTGCATTGCCTAGCCGTGCGTTGTCGTGCCTTAGCCTTGTTTCCCCTTGCCGTGGCGTGCCTTTTGTTACACTTGCCTTGCCTGGCTTTGCCTTGCCTTCCTTTCCTTCCGTTACTCTTTCCTTGCCTTGCCGTGCATTGCCTAGCCTTGCATTGTCGTGCCTTATGCTTGCCTCTCCAGACCGTGCCTTCCCCTGCATTACCCTTTCCTTGCCTTGCCGTGCATTGCCTAGCCGTGCGTTGTCGTGCCTTAGCCTTGTTTCCCCTTGCCGTGACGTGCCTTTTGTTACACTTGCCTTGCCTGGCTTTGCCTTGCCTTCCTTTCCTTCCGTTACTCTTTCCTTGCCTTGCCGTGCATTGCCTAGCCTTGCGTTGTCGTGCCTTAGCCTTGCCTCGCCTGACCGTGCTTTCCCATGCGTTACCCTTTCCTTGCCTTGCCGTGAATTGCCTACCCTGCGTTGCCGTGCCTTAGCCTTGTTTCCCCTTGCCGTGCCGTTCCTTCCGTTACCCTTGCCTTTCCTTGCTTTTCCTTGCCTTCCTTACGTTCCGTTACTCTTTGCTTCCCTTCCCTGCATTGCCTAGCCTTGCGTTGTCGTGCCTTAGCCTTATCTCGCCTGACCGTGCCTTCCTTTGCTTTAAGCTTTCCTTGCATTGTCGTGCATTGCCTAGCCTTGCGTTGTGGTGCATTAGCCTTGCCTAGCCTCACCGTGCCTTGCCTTGCGTTAACATTTCCTTGCCTTGCCGTGCATTGCCTAGCCGTGCGTTGTCGTGCCTTAGCCTTGTTTCCCCTTGCCGTGGCGTGCCTTTTGTTACACTTGCCTTGCCTGGCTTTGCCTTGCCTTCCTTTCCTTCCGTTACTCTTTCCTTGCCTTGCCGTGCATTGCCTAGCCTTGCATTTTCGTGCCTTATGCTTGCCTCTCCAGACCGTGCCTTCCCCTGCGTTACCCTTTCCTTGCCTTGCCGTGCATTGCCTAGCCGTGCGTTGTCGTGCCTTAGCCTTGTTTCCCCTTGCCGTGGCGTGCCTTTTGTTACACTTGCCTTGCCTGGCTTTGCCTTGCCTTCCTTTCCTTCCGTTACTCTTTCCTTGCCTTGCCGTGCATTGCCTAGCCTTGCATTTTCGTGCCTTTTCCTTGCCTCACCTGACCGTGCCATCCCTTGCGTTACCCTTTCCTTGCCTTGCCGTGCATTGCCTAGCCCTGCGTTGTCATTCCTTAGCCTTGTTACCCCTTGCCGTGCCGTTCCTTCCGTTACCCTTGCCTTCCCTTGCTTTCCCTTGCCTTCCTTGCGTTCCGTTACTCTTTGCTTGCTTTCCGTGCATTGCCTAGCCTTGCGTTGTCATGCCTTAGCCTTGCCTCGCCTGACCGTGCTTTCCCATGCGTTACCCTTTCCTTGCCTTGCCGTGCATTGCCTAGCGTGCGTTGTCGTGCCTTAGCCTTGTTTCCCCTTGCCGTGCCGTTCCTTCCGTTACACTTGCCTTTCCTTGCTTTTCCTTGCCTAGCTTACCTTCCGTTACTCTTTGCTTGCCTTCCCTGAATTGCCTAGCCTTGCGTTGTCGTGCCTTTCCCTTATCTCGGCTGACCTTGCCTTCCTTTGCTTTAAGCTTTCCTTGCATTGTCGTGCATTGCCTAGCCTTGCGTTGTCGTGCCTTAGCCTTGCCTCGCCTGAACGTGCTTTCCCATGCGTTACCCTTTCCTTGCCTTGCCGTGCATTGCCCAGCCTGCGTTGCCGTGCCTTAGCCTTGTTTCCCCTTGCCGTGCAGTTCTTTCCGTTACCCTTGCCTTTCCTTGCTTTTCCTTGCCTTCCTTACCTTCCGTTACTCTTTGCTTCCCTTCCCTGCATTGCCTAGCCTTGCGTTGTCGTGCCTTAGCCTTATCTCGCCTGACCGTGCCTTCCTTTGCTTTAAGGTTTCCTTGCATTGTCGTGCATTGCCTAGCCTTGCGTTGTCGTGCATTAGCCTTGCCTAGCCTCACCGTGCCTTGCCTTGCGATACCCTTTCCTTGCCTTGCCGTGCATTGCCTAGCCGTGCGTTGTCGTGCCTTAGCCTTGTTTCCCCTTGCCGTGCCGTTCCTTCCGTTACACTTGCTTTTCTTTGCTTTCCCTTGCCTTCCTTACCTTCCGTTACTCTTTGCTTGCCTTCCGTGCATTGCCTAGGCTTGCGTTGTCGTGCCTTAGCCTTGCGTCGCCTGAACGTGCTTTCCCATGCGTTACCCTTTCCTTGCCTTGCCGTGCATTGCCCAGCCTGCGTTGCCGTGCCTTAGCCTTGTTTCCCCTTGCCGTGCAGTTCCTTCCGTTACCCTTGCCTTTCCTTACTTTTCCTTTCCTTGCTTACCTTCCGTTACTCTTTGCTTCCCTTCCCTGCATTGCCTAGCCGTGCGTTGCCGTGCCTTAGCCTTGTTTCCCATTGCCGTGGCGTGCCTTTTGTTACACTTGCCTTAACCTGGCTTTGCCTTGCCTTCCTTTCCTTCCGTTACTCTTTCCTTGCCTTGCCGTGCATTGCCTAGCCTTGCATTGTCGTGCCTTATCCTTGCCTCGCCTGACCGTGCCTTCCCTTGCGTTACCCTTTCCTTGCCTTGCGGTGAATTGCCTAGCCCTGCCTTCTCGTGCCTTAGCCTTGTTACCCCTTGCCGTGCCGTTCCTTCCGTTACCCTTGCCTTCCCTTGCTTTCCCTTTCCTTCCTTGCGTTCCGTTACTCCTTGCTTGCTTTCCGTGCATTGCCTAGCCTTGCGTTGTCGTGCCTTAGCCTTGCCTCGCCTGACCGTGCTTTCCCATGCGTTACCCTTTCCTTGCCTTGCCGTGAATTGCCTAGGCTGCGTTGCCGTGCCTTAGCCTTGTTTCCCCTTGCCGTGCCGTTCCTTCCGTTACCCTTGCCTTTCCTGGCTTTTCCTTGCCTTCCTTACATTCCGTTACTCTTTTCTTCCCTTCCGTGCATTACCTAGCCTTGCGTTGTCGTGCCTTAGCCTAGTTTCCCATTGCCGTGTCTTCCTTCCGTTACCCTTGCCTTTCCTTGCTTTCCCTTGCCTTCCTTACCTTCCCTTACTCTTTGCTTGCCTTCCGTGCATTGCCTAGCCTGGCGTTGTCGTGCCTTATCCTTACCTCGCCTGACCGTGCCTTGAATTGCGTTACCCTTTCCTTGCCTTGCCGTGCATTGCCTAGCTGTGCGTTGTCGTGCCTTAGCCTTGTTTACCCTTGCCGTGCCGTGCCTTTTGTTACACTTGCCTTGCCTGGCTTTGCCTTGCCTTCCTTTCCTTCCGTTACTCTTTCCTTGCCTTGCCGTGCACTGCCTAGCCTTGCATTGTCGTGCATTAGCCTTACCTCACCTGACCGTGCCTTCCCTTGCGTTACCCTTTCCTTGCCTTGCGGTGAATTGCCTAGCCCTGCCTTCTCGTGCCTTAGCCTTGTTACCCCTTGCCGTGCCGTTCCTTCCGTTACCCTTGCCTTCCCTTGCTTTCCCTTTCCTCCCTTGCGTTCCGTTACTCCTTGCTTGCTTTCCGTGCATTGCCTAGCCTTGCGTTGTCGTGCCTTAGCCTTGCCTCGCCTGACCGTGCTTTCCCATGCGTTACCCTTTCCTTGCCTTGCCGTGCATTGCCTAGCCTGCGTTGCCGTGCCTTAGTCTTGTTTCCCCTTGCCGTGCCGTTCCTTCCGTTACCCTTGCCTTTCCTTGCTTTTCCTTGCCTTCCTTACCTTCCGTTACTCTTTGCTTGCCTTCCCTGCATTGCCTAGCCTTGCGTTGTCGTGCCTTAGCCTTATCTCGCCTGACCGTGCCTTCCTTTCCTTCCGTTACTCTTTCCTTGCCTTGCCGTGCATTGCCTAGCCCTGCGTTGTCGTGCATTAGCCTTGCCTAGCCTCACCGTGCCTTGCCTTGCGTTACCCTTTGCTTGCCTTGCCGTGCATTGCCTAGCCGTGCGTTGTCGTGCCTTAGCCTTGTTTCCCCTTGCCGTGCCGTTCCTTCCGTTACACTTGCTTTTCTTTGCTTTCCCTTGCCTTCCTTACCTTCCGTTACTCTTTGCTTGCCTTCCGTGCATTGCCTAGCCTTGCGTTGTCGTGCCTTAGCCTTGCGTCGCCTGAACGTGCTTTCCCATGCGTTACCCTTTCCTTGCCTTGCCGTGCATTGCCCAGCCTGCGTTGCCGTGCCTTAGCCTTGTTTCCCCTTGCCGTGCAGTTCCTTCCGTTACCCTTGCCTTTCCTTGCTTTTCCTTGCCTTGCTTACTTTCCGTTACTCTTTGCTTCCCTTCCCTGCATTGCCTAGCCTTGCGTTGTCGTGCCTTAGCCTTATCTCGCCTGACCGTGCCTTCCTTTGCTTTAAGCTTTCCTTGCATTGTCTTGCATTGCCTAGCCTTGCGTTGTCGTGCATTAGCCTTGCCTAGCCTCACCGTGCCTTGCCTTGCGTTACCCTTTCCTTGCCTTGCCGTGCATTGCCTAGCCGTGCGTTGTCGTGCGTTAGCCTTGTTTCCCCTTGCCGTGGCGTGCCTTTTGTTACACTTGCCTTGCCTGGCTTTGCCTTGCCTTCCTTTCCTTCCGTTACTCTTTCCTTGCCTTGCCGTGCATTGCCTAGCCTTGCATTGTCGTGCCTTATCCTTGCCTCGCCTGACCGTGCTTTCCCATGCGTTACCCTTTCCTTGCCTTGCCGTGCATTTCCTAGCCGTGCGTTGTCGTGCCTTAGCCTTGTTTCCCCTTGCCGTGCCGTTCCTTCCGTTACACTTGCCTTTCCCTGCTTTCCCTTGCCTTTATTACCTTCCGTTACTCTTTGCTTGCCTTCCGTGCATTGCCGAGCCTTGCGTTGTCGTGCCTTAGCGTTGCCTCGCCTGACCGTGCTTTCAAATGCGTTACCCTTTCCTTGCCTTGCCGTTCATTGCCTAGCGTTCGGTGTCGTGCCTTAGACTTGTTTCCCCTTGCCGTGCCGTTCCTTCCGTTACCCTGGCCTTTCCTTCCTTTTCCTTGCCTACCTTACCTTCCGTTACTCTTTGCTTGCCTTCCCTGAATTTCCTAGCCTTGCGTTGTCGTGCCTTAGCCTTATCTGGCCTGACCGTGCCTTCCTTTGCTTTAAGCTTTCCTTGCTTTGTCGTGCATTGCCTAGCCTTGCGTTGTCGTGCATTAACCTTGCCTAGCCTCACCGTGCCTTGCCTTGCGTTACCCTTTCCTTGCCTTCCCGTGCATTTCCTAGCCGTGTGTTGTCGTGCCTTAGCCTTGTTTCCCCTTGCCGTTTCGTGCCTTTTGTTACACTTGCCTTGCCTGGCTTTCCTTGCCTTCCTTTCCTTCCGTTACTCTTTCCTTGCCTTGCCGTGCATTGCCTAGCCCCGCGTTGTCGTGCCTTAGCCTTGTTACCCCTTGCCGTGCCGTTCCTTCCGTTACCCTTGCCTTCCCTTGCTTTCCCTTGCCTTCCTTGCATTCCATTACTCTTTGCTTGCTTTCCGTGCATTGCCTAGCCTTGCGTTGTCATGCCTTAGGCTTGCCTCGCCTGACCGTGCTTTCCCATGCGTTACCCTTTCCTTGAATTGCCGTGCATTGCCTAGCGTGCGTTGTCGTGCCTTTGCCTTGTTTCCACTTGCCATGCCGTTCCTTCCGTTACACTTGCCTTTCCTTGCTTTCCCTTGCCTTCCTTACCTTCCGTTACTCTTTGCTTGCCTTCCGTGCATTGCCTAGCCTGGCGTTGTCGTGCCTTATCCTTACCTCCCCTGACCGTGCCTTGAATTGCGTTACCCTTTCCTTGCCTTGCCGTGCATTGCCTAGCTCTGCGTTGTCGTGTCGTAGCCTTGTTTACCCTTGCCGTGCCGTGCCTTTTGTTACACTTGCCTTGCCTGGCTTTGCCTTGCCTTCCTTTCCTTCCGTTACTCTTTCCTTGCCTTGCCGTGCATTGCCTAGCCTTGCATTGTCGTGCCTTATGCTTGCCTCTCCAGACCGTGCCTTCCCCTGCGTTACCCTTTCCTTGCCTTGCCGTGCATTGCCTAGCCGTGCGTTGTCGTGCCTTAGCCTTGTTTCCCATTGCCGTGGCGTTCCGTTTGTTACAATTGCCTTGCCTGGCTTTGCCTTGCCTTCCTTTCCTTCCGTTACTCTTTTCTTGCCTTGCCGTGCATTGCCTAGCCTTGCGTTGTCGTGCCTTAGCCTTGCCTCGCCTGACCGTGCTTTCCCATGCGTTACCCTTTCCTTGCCTTGCCGTAAATTGCCTAGCCAGCGTTGCCGTGCCTTAGCCTTGTTTCCCCTTGCCGTGCCGTTCCTTCCGTTACCCTTGCCTTTCCTTGCTTTTCCTTGCCGTCCTTACGTTCCGTTACTCTTTGCTTCCCTTCCCTGCATTGCCTAGCCTTGCGTTGTCGTGCCTTAACCTTATCTCGCTTGAACGTGCCTTCCTTTGCTTTAAGCTTTCCTTGCATTGTCGTGCATTGCCTGGCCTTGCGTTGTCGTGCATTAGCCTTGCCTAGCCTCACCGTGCCTTGCCTTGCGTTACCCTTTCCTTGCCTTGCCGTGCATTGCCTAGCCGTGCGTTGTCGTGCCTTAGCCTTGTTTCCCCTTGCCGTGGCGTGCCTTTTGTTACACTTGCCTTGCCTGGCTTTGCCTTGCCTTCCTTTCCTTCCGTTACTCTTTCCTTGCCTTGCCGTGCATTGCCTAGCCTTGCATTGTCGTGCCTTATGCTTGCCTCTCCAGACCGTGCCTTCCCCTGCGTTACCCTTTCCTTGCCTTGCCGTGCATTGCCTAGCCGTGCGTTGTCGTGCCTTAGCCTTGTTTCCCATTGCCGTGGCGTGCCTTTTGTTACACTTGCCTTGCCTGGCTTTGCCTTGCCTTCCTTTCCTTCCGTTACTCTTTCCTTGCCTTGCCGTGCATTGCCTAGCCTTGCATTTTCGTGCCTTATCCTTGCCTCACCTGACCGTGCCATCCCTTGCGTTACCCTTTCCTTGCCTTGCCGTGCATTGCCTAGCCCTGCGTTGTCGTTCCTTAGCCTTGTTACCCCTTGCCGTGCCGTTCCTTCCGTTACCCTTGCCTTCCCTTTCTTTCCCTTGCCTTCCTTGCGTTCCGTTACTCTTTGCTTGCTTTCCGTGCATTGCCTAGCCTTGCGTTGTCATGCCTTAGCCTTGCCTCGCCTGACCGTGCTTTCCCATGCGTTACCCTTTCCTTGCCTTGCCGTGCATTGCCTAGCGTGCGTTGTCGTGCCTTAGCCTTGTTTCCCCTTGCCGTGCCGTTCCTTCCGTTACACTTGCCTTTCCTTGCTTTCCCTTGCCTTCCATACCTTCCGTTACTCTTTGCTTGCCTTCCGTGCATTGCCTAGCCTTGCGTTGTCGTGCCTTAGCCTTGCCTCGCCTGACCGTGCTTTCCCATGCGTTACCCTTTCTTTGCCTTGCCGTTCATTCCCTAGCGTTCGGTGTCGTGCCTTAGACTTGTTTCCCCTTGCCGTGCCGTTCCTTCTGTTACACGTGCCTTTCCTTGCTTTTCCTTGCCTTGCTTACCTTCCTTTACTCTTTGCTTGCTTTCCCTGAATTGCCTAGCCTTGCGTTGTCCTGCCTTTGCCTTATCTCGACTGACCTTGCCTTCCTTTGCTTTAAGCTTTCCTTGCATTGTCGTGCATTGCCTAGCCTTGCGTTGTCGTGCATTAGCCTTGCCTAGCCTCACCGTGCCTTGCCTTGCGTTACCCTTTCCTTGCCTTGCCGTTCATTGCCTAGCCGTGCGTTGTCGTGCCTTAGCCTTGTTTCCCCTTGCCGTGCCGTGCCTTTTGTTACACTTGCCTTGCCTGGCTTTGCCTTGCCTTCCTTTCCTTCCGTTAATCTTTCCTTGCCTTGCCGTGCATTGCCTAGCCTTGCATTGTCGTGCCTTATCCTTGCCTCACCTGACCGTGCCTTCCCCTGCGTTACCCTTTCCTTGCCTTGCCGTGCATTGCCTAGCCCTGCGTTGTCGTACCTTAGCCTTGTTACCCCTTGCCTTGCCGTTCCTTCCGTTACCCTTGCCTTCCCTTGCTTTCCCTTGCCTTCCTTGCATTCCGTTACTCTTTGCTTGCTTTCCGTGCATTGCATAGCCTTGCGTTGTCATGCCTTAGCCTTGCCTCGCCTGACCGTGCTTTCCCTTGCGTTACCCTTTCCTTGCCTTGCCGTGCATTGCCTAGCCGTGCGTTGTCGTGCCTTTGCCTTGTTTCCCCTTGCCGTGCCGTTCCTTCCGTTACACTTGCCTTTCCCTGCTTTCCCTTGCCTTCCTTACCTTCCGTTACTCTTTGCTTGCCTTCCGTGCATTGCCTAGCCTTGCGTTGCCGTGCCTTAGCGTTGCCTCGCCTGACCGTGCTTTCAAATGCGTTACCCTTTCCTTGCCTTGCCGTGCATTGCCTAGCCCTGCGTTGTCGTGCCTTAGCCTTGTTACCCCTTGCCGTGGCGTGCCTTTTGTTACACTTGCCTTGCCTGGCTTTGCCTTGCCTTCCTTTCCTTCCGTTACTCTTTCCTTGCCTTGCCGTGCATTGCCTAGCCTTGCATTGTCGTGCCTTATGCTTGCCTCTCCAGACCGTGCCTTCCCCTGCGTTACCCTTTCCTTGCCTTGCCGTGCATTGGTTGGCCGTGCGTTGTCGTGCCTTAGCCTTGTTTCCCCTTGCCGTGGCGTGCCTTTTGTTACACTTTCCTTGCATGGATTTGCGTTGCCTTCCTTTCCTTCCGTTACTCTTTCCTTGCGTTGCCGTGCATTGCCTAGCCTTGCATTTTCGTACCTTATCCTTGCCTCACCTGACCGTGCCATCCCTTGCGTTACCCTTTCCTTGCCTTGCCGTGCATTGCCTAGCCTTGCGTTGTCGTGCCTTAGCCTTGCCTCGCCTGACCGTGCTTTACCATGCGTTACCCTTTCCTTGCCTTGCCGTAAATTGCCTAGCCTGCGTTGCCGAGCCTTAGCCTTGTTTCCCCTTGCCGTGCCGTTCCTTCCGTTACCCTTGCCTTTCCTTGCTTTTCCTTGCCTTCCTTACGTTCCGTTACTCTTTGCTTCCCTTCCCTGCATTGCCTAGCCTTGCGTTGTCGTGCCTTAGACTTATCTCGCTTGACCGTGCCTTCCTTTGCTTTAAGCTTTCTTTGCATTGTCGTGCTTTGCCTAGCCTTGCGTTGTCGTGCATTAGCCTTGCCTAGCCTCACCGTGCCTTGCCTTGCGTTACCCTTTCCTTGCCTTGCCGTGCATTGCCTAGCCGTGCGTTGTCGTGCCTTAGCCTTGTTTCCCCTTGCCGTGGCGTGCCTTTTGTTACACTTGCCTTGCCTGGCTTTGCCTTGCCTTCCTTTCCTTCCGTTACTCTTTCCTTGCGTTGCCGTGCATTGCCTAGCCTTGCATTGTCGTGCCTTATGCTTGCCTCTCCAGACCGTGCCTTCCCCTGCGTTACCCTTTCCTTGCCTTGCCGTGCATTGCCTAGCCGTGCGTTGTCGTGCCTTAGCCTTGTTTCCCATTGCCGTGGCGTGCCTTTTGTTACACTTGCCTTGCCTTGCTTTGCCTTGCCTTCCTTTCCTTCCGTTACTCTTTCCTTGCCTTGCCGTGCATTGCCTAGCCCTGCGTTGTCGTTCCTTAGCCTTGTTACCCCTTGCCGTGCCGTTCCTTCCGTTACCCTTGCCTTCCCTTTCTTTCCCTTGCCTTCCTTGCGTTCCGTTACTCTTTGCTTGCTTTCCGTGCATTGCCTAGCCTTGCGTTGTCATGCCTTAGCCTTGCCTCGCCTGACCGTGCTTTCCCATGCTCTACCCTTTCCTTGCCTTGCCGTGCATTGCCTAGCGTGCGTTGTCGTGCCTTAGCCTTGTTTCCCCTTGCCGTGCCGTTCCTTCCGTTACACTTGCCTTTCCTTGCTTTCCCTTGCCTTCCTTACCTTCCGTTACTCTTTGCTTGCCTTCCGTGCATTGCCTAGCCTTGCGTTGTCGTGCCTTAGCCTTGCCTCGCCTGACCGTGCTTTCCCATGCGTTACCCTTTCTTTGCCTTGCCGTTCATTCCCTAGCGTTCGGTGTCGTGCCTTAGTCTTGTTTCGCCTTGCCGTGCCGTTCCTTCTGTTACACTTGCCTTTCCTTGCTTTTCCTTGCCTTGCTTACCTTCCGTTACTCTTTGCTTGCCTTCCCTGAATTGCCTAGCCTTGCGTTGTCGTGCCTTTGCCTTATCTCGACTGACCTTGCCTTCCTTTGCTTTAAGCTTTCCTTGCATTGTCGTGCATTGCTTAGCCTTGCGTTGTCGTGCCTTAGCCTTGCCTCGCCTGAACGTGCTTTCCCATGCGTTACCCTTTCCTTGCCTTGCCGTGCATTGCCCAGCCTGCGTTGCCGTGCCTTAGCCTTGTTTCCCCTTGCCGTGCAGTTCCTTCCGTTACCCTTGCCTTTCCTTGCTTTTCCTTGCCTTGCTTACCTTCCGTTACTCTTTGCTTCCCTTCCCTGCATTGCCTAGGCTTGCGTTGTCGTGCCTTAGCCTTATCTCGCCTGACCGTGCCTTCCTTTGCTTTAAGGTTTCCTTGCATTGTCGTGCATTGCCTAGCCTTGCGTTGTCGTGCATTAGCCTTGCCTAGCCTCACCGTGCCTTGCCTTGCGTTACCCTTTCCTTGCCTTGCCGTGCATTGCCTAGCCGTGCGTTGTCGTGCCTCAGCCTTGTTTCCACTTGCTGTGCCGTGCCTTTTTCTTACATTTGCCTTGCCTGGCATTGCCTTGCCTTCCTTTCCTTCCGTTACTCTTTCCGTGCCTTGCCGTGCATTGCCTAGCCTTGCATTGTCGTGCCTTATCCTTGCCTCGCCTGACCGTGCTTTCCCATGCGTTACCCTTTCCTTGCCTTGCGGTGAATTGCCTAGCCCTGCCTTCTCGTGCCTTAGCCTTGTTACCCCTTGCCGTGCCGTTCCTTCCGTTACCCTTGCCTTCCCTTGCTTTCCCTTTCCTTCCTTGCGTTCCGTTACTCCTTGCTTGCTTTCCGTGCATTGCCTAGCCTTGCGTTGTCGTGCCTTAGCCTTGCCTCGCCTGACCGTGCTTTCCCATGCGTTACCCTTTCCTTGCCTTGCCGTGAATTGCCTAGCCTGCGTTGCCGTGCCTTAGCCTTGTTTCCCCTTGCCGTGCCGTTCCTTCCGTTACCCTTGCCTTTCCTTGCTTTTCCTTGCCTTCCTTACGTTCCGTTACTCTTTGCTTCCCTTCCCTGCATTGCCTAGCCTTGCGTTGTCGTGCCTTAGCCTTATCGCGCCTGACCGTGCCTTCCTTTGCTTTAAGCTTTCCTTGCATTGTCGTGCATTGCCTAGCCTTGCGTTGTCGTGCATTAGCCTTGCGTAGCCTCACCGTGCCTTGCCTTTCGTTACCCTTTCCTTTCCTTGCCGTGCATTGCCTAGCCGTGCGTTGTCGTGCCTTAGCCTTGTTTCCCCTTGCCGTGGCGTGCCTTTTGTTACACTTGCCTTGCCTGGCTTTGCCTTGACTTCCTTTCCTTCCGTTACTCTTTCCTTGCCTTGCCGTGCATTGCCTAGCCTTGCATTGTCGTGCCTTATGCTTGCCTCTCCAGACCGTGCCTTCCCCTGCGTTACCCTTTCCTTGCCTTGCCGTGCATTGCCTAGCCGTGCGTTGTCGTGCCTTAGCCTTGTTTCCCATTGCCGTGTCGTGCCTTCCGTTACCCTTGCCTTGCCTTGCTTTGCCTTGCCGTCCATTTCTTCCGTTACTCTTTTCTTGCCTTGCCGTGCATTGCCTAGCCTTGCGTTGTCGTGCCTTAGCCTTGCCTCGCCTGACCGTGCTTTTCCATGCGTTACCCCTTCCTTGCCTTGCCGTAAATTGCCTAGCCTGCGTTGCCTTGCCTTAGCCTTGTTTCCCCTTGCCGTGACGTTCCTTCCGTTACCCTTGCCTTTCCTTGCTTTTCCTTGCCTTCCTTACGTTCCGTTACTCTTTCCTTCCCTTCCCTGCATTGCCTAGCCTTGCGTTGTCGTGCCTTAACCTTATCTCGCTTGACCGTGCCTTCCTTTGCTTTAAGCTTTCCTTGCATTGTCGTGCATTGCCTAGCCTTGCGTTGTCGTGCATTAGCCTTGCCTTGCCTGACCGTGCCTTGCCTTGCGTTACCCTTTCCTTGCCTTGCCGTGCATTGCCTAGCCGTGCGTTGTCGTGCCTTAGCCTTGTTTCCCATTGCCGTGGCGTGCCTTTTGTTACACTTGCCTTGCCTGGCTTTGCCTTGCCTTCCTTTCCTTCCGTTACTCTTTCCTTGCCTTGCCGTGCATTGCCTAGCCTTGCGTTGTCGTGCCTTTGCCTTGCCTCACCTGACCGTGCCATCCCTTGCGTTACCCTTTCCTTGCCTTGCCGTGCATTGCCTAGCCCTGCGTTGTCGTGCCTTAGCCTTGTTACCCCTTGCCGTGCCGTTCCTTCCGTTACCCTTGCCTTCCCTTGCTTTCCCTTGCCTTCCTTGCGTTCCGTTACTCTTTGCTTGCTTTCCGTGCATTGCCTAGCCTTGCGTTGTCATGCCTTAGCCTTGCCTCGCCTGACCGTGCTTTCCCATGCGTTACCCTTTCCTTGCCTTGCCGTGCATTGCCTAGCGTGCGTTGTCGTGCCTTAGCCTTGTTTCCCCTTGCCGTGCCGTTCCTTCCGTTACACTTGCCTTTCCTTGCTTTTCCTTGCCTAGCTTACCTTCCGTTACTCTTTGCTTGCCTTCCCTGAATTGCCTAGCCTTGCGTTGTCGTGCCTTTCCCTTATCTCGGCTGACCTTGCCTTCCTTTGCTTTAAGCTTTCCTTGCATTGTCGTGCATTGCCTAGCCTTGCGTTGTCGTGCCTTAGCCTTGCCTCGCCTGAACGTGCTTTCCCATGCGTTACCCTTTCCTTGCCTTGCCGTGCATTGCCCAGCCTGCGTTGCCGTGCCTTAGCCTTGTTTCCCCTTGCCGTGCAGTTCTTTCCGTTACCCTTGCCTTTCCTTGCTTTTCCTTGCCTTCCTTACCTTCCGTTACTCTTTGCTTCCCTTCCCTGCATTGCCTAGCCTTGCGTTGTCGTGCCTTAGCCTTATCTCGCCTGACCGTGCCTTCCTTTGCTTTAAGGTTTCCTTGCATTGTCGTGCATTGCCTAGCCTTGCGTTGTCGTGCATTAGCCTTGCCTTGCCTCACCGTGCCTTGCCTTGCGTTACCCTTTCCTTGCCTTGCCGTGCATTGCCTAGTCGTGCGTTGTCGTGCCTTAGCCTTGTTTCCCCTTGCCGTGCCGTTCCTTCCGTTACACTTGCTTTTCTTTGCTTTCCCTTGCCTTCCTTACCTTCCGTTACTCTTTGCTTGCCTTCCGTGCATTGCCTAGGCTTGCGTTGTCGTGCCTTAGCCTTGCGTCGCCTGAACGTGCTTTCCCATGCGTTACCCTTTCCTTGCCTTGCCGTGCATTGCCCAGCCTGCGTTGCCGTGCCTTAGCCTTGTTTCCCCTTGCCGTGCAGTTCCTTCCGTTACCCTTGCCTTTCCTTACTTTTCCTTGCCTTGCTTACCTTCCGTTACTCTTTGCTTCCCTTCCGTGCATTGCCTAGCCGTGCGTTGTCGTGCCTTAGCCTTGTTTCCCATTGCCGTGGCGTGCCTTTTGTTACACTTGCCTTGCCTGGCTTTGCCTTGCCTTCCTTTCCTTCCGTTACTCTTTCCTTGCCTTGCCGTGCATTGCCTAGCCTTGCATTGTCGTGCCTTATCCTTGCCTCGCCTGACCGTGCTTTCCCATGCGTTACCCTTTCCTTGCCTTGCGGTGAATTGCCTAGCCCTGCCTTCTCGTGCCTTAGCCTTGTTACCCCTTGCCGTGCCGTTCCTTCCGTTACCCTTGCCTTCCCTTGCTTTCCCTTTCCTTCCTTGCGTTCCGTTACTCCTTGCTTGCTTTCCGTGCATTGCCTAGCCTTGCGTTGTCGTGCCTTAGCCTTGCCTCGCCTGACCGTGCTTTCCCATGCGTTACCCTTTCCTTGCCTTGCCGTGAATTGCCTAGGCTGCGTTGCCGTGCCTTAGCCTTGTTTCCCCTTGCCGTGCCGTTCCTT
This sequence comes from Macrotis lagotis, assembly GCF_037893015.1. Classification (NCBI taxonomy): domain Eukaryota; kingdom Metazoa; phylum Chordata; class Mammalia; order Peramelemorphia; family Peramelidae; genus Macrotis; species Macrotis lagotis. The sequence continues at coordinate 746,125 of NW_027421922.1, forward strand.
CCGTTACCCTTGCCTTTCCTTGCTTTTCCTTGCCTTCCTTACCTTCCGTTACTCTTTGCTTCCCTTCCCTGCATTGCCTAGCGTGCGTTGTCGTGCCTTAGCCTTGTTTCCACTTGCCATGCCGTTCCTTCCGTTACACTTGCCTTTCCTTGCTTTCCCTTGCCTTCCTTACCTTCCCTTACTCTTTGAATGCCTTCCGTGCATTGCCTAGCCTTGCGTTGTCGTGCCTTATCCTTACCTCTCCTGACCGTGCCTTGAATTGCGTTACCCTTTCCTTGCCTTGCCGTGCATTGCCTAGCTGTGCGTTGTCGTGCCTTAGCCTTGTTTACCCTTGCCGTGCCGTGCCTTTTGTTACACTTGCCTTGCCTGGCTTTGCCTTGCCTTCCTTTCCTTCCGTTACTCTTTCCTTACCTTGCCGTGCACTGCCTAGCTTTGCATTGTCGTGCATTAGCCTTGCCTCACCTGACCGTGCCTTCCCTTGCGTTACCCTTTCCTTGCCTTGCGGTGAATTGCCTAGCCCTGCCTTCTCGTGCCTTAGCCTTGTTACCCCTTGCCGTGCCGTTCCTTCCGTTACCCTTGCCTTCCCTTGCTTTCCCTTTCCTTCCTTGCGTTCCGTTACTCCTTGCTTGCTTTCCGTGCATTGCCTAGACTTGGGTTGTCGTGCCTTAGCCTTGCGTCGCCTGACCGTGCTTTCCCATGCGTTACCCTTTCCTTGCCTTGCCGTGAATTGCCTAGCCTGCGTTGCCGTGCCTTAGCCTTGTTTCCCCTTGCCGTGCCGTTCCTTCCGTTACCCTTGCCTTTCCTTGCTTTTCCTTGCCTTCCTTACCTTCCGTTACTCTTTGCTTCCCTTCCCTGCATTGCCTAGCCTTGCGTTGTCGTGCCTTAGCCTTATCTCGCCTAACCTTGCCTTCCTTTCCTTCCGTTACTCTTTCCTTGCCTAGCCGTGCACTGCCTAGCCTTGCGTTGTCGTGCATTAGCCCTGCCTAGCCTCACCGTGCCTTGCCTTGCGTTACCCTTTGCTTGCCTTGCCGTGCATTGCCTAGCCGTGCGTTGCCGTGCCTTAGCCTTGTTTCCCCTTGCCGTGCCGTTCCTTCCGTTACACTTGCTTTTCTTTGCTTTCCCTTGCCTTCCTTACCTTCCGTTACTCTTTGCTTGCCTTCCGTGCATTGCCTAGCCTTGCGTTGTCGTGCCTTAGCCTTGCGTCGCCTGAACGTGCTTTCCCATGCGTTACCCTTTCCTTGCCTTGCCGTGCATTGCCCAGCCTGCGTTGCCGTGCCTTAGCCTTGTTTCCCCTTGCCGTGCAGTTCCTTCCGTTACCCTTGCCTTTCCTTGCTTTTCCTTGCCTTGCTTACTTTCCGTTACTCTTTGCTTCCCTTCCCTGCATTGCCTAGCCTTGCGTTGTCGTGCCTTAGCCTTATCTCGCCTGACCGTGCCTTCCTTTGCTTTAAGCTTTCCTTGCATTGTCTTGCATTGCCTAGCCTTGCGTTGTCGTGCATTAGCCTTGCCTAGCCTCACCGAGCCTTGCCTTGCGTTACCCTTTCCTTGCCTTGCCGTGCATTGCCTAGCCGTGCGTTGTCGTGCCTTAGCCTTGTTTCCCCTTGCCGTGGCGTGCCTTTTGTTACACTTGCCTTGCCTGGCTTTGCCTTGCCTTCCTTTCCTTCCGTTACTCTTTCCTTGCCTTGCCGTGCATTGCCTAGCCTTGCATTGTCGTGCCTTATCCTTGCCTCGCCTGACCGTGCTTTCCCATGCGTTACCCTTTCCTTGCCTTGCCGTGCATTTCCTAGCCGTGCGTTGTCGTGCCTTAGACTTGTTTCCCCTTGCCGTGCCGTTCCTTCCGTTACCCTGGCCTTTCCTTCCTTTTCCTTGCCTTGCTTACCTTCCGTTACTCTTTGCTTGCCTTCCCTGAATTTCCTAGCCTTGCGTTGTCGTGCCTTAGCGTTGCCTCGCCTGACCGTGCTTTCAAATGCGTTACCCTTTCCTTGCCTTGCCGTTCATTGCCTAGCGTTCGGTGTCGTGCCTTAGACTTGTTTCCCCTTGCCGTGCCGTTCCTTCCGTTACCCTTGCCTTTCCTTCCTTTTCCTTGCCTACCTTACCTTCCGTTACTCTTTGCTTGCCTTCCGTGCATTGCCTAGCCTTGCGTTGTCGTGCCTTAGCCTTATCTGGCCTGACCGTGCCTTCCTTTGCTTTAAGCTTTCCTTGCATTGTCGTGCATTGCCTAGCCTTGCGTTGTCGTGCATTAGCCTTGCCTAGCCTCACCGTGCCTTGCCTTGCGTTACCCTTTACTTGCCTTGCCTTGCATTTCCTAGCCGTGTGTTGTCGTGCCTTAGCCTTGTTTCCCCTTGCGGTTTCGTGCCTTTTGTTACACTTGCCTTGCCTGGCTTTCCTTGCCTTCCTTTCCTTCCGTTACTCTTTCCTTGCCTTGCCGTGCATTGCCTAGTTACCCCTTGCCGTGCCGTTCCTTCCGTTACCCTTGCCTTCCCTTGCTTTCCCTTGCCTTCCTTGCGTTCCATTACTCTTTGCTTGCTTTCCGTGCATTGCCTAGCCTTGCGTTGTCATGCCTTAGCCTTGCCTCGCCTGACCGTGCTTTCCCATGCGTTACCCTTTCCTTGCCTTGCCGTGCATTGCCTAGCGTGCGTTGTCGTGCCTTTGCCTTGTTTCCACTTGCCATGCCGTTCCTTCCGTTACACTTGCCTTTCCTTGCTTTCCCTTGCCTTCCTTACCTTCCGTTACTCTTTGCTTGCCTTCCGTGCATTGCCTAGCCTTGCGTTGTCGTGCCTTATCCTTACCTCCCCTGACCGTGCCTTGAATTGCGTTACCCTTTCCTTGCCTTGCCGTGCATTGCCTAGCTCTGCGTTGTCGTGCCGTAGCCTTGTTTACCCTTGCCGTGCCGTGCCTTTTGTTACACTTGCCTTGCCTGGCTTTGCCTTGCCTTCCTTTCCTTCCGTTACTCTTTCCTTGCCTTGCCGTGCATTGCCTAGCCTTGCATTGTCGTGCCTTATGCTTGCCTCTCCAGACCGTGCCTTCCCCTGCGTTACCCTTTCCTTGCCTTGCAGTGCATTGCCTAGCCGTGCGTTGTCGTGCCTTAGCCTTGTTTCCCCTTGCCGTGGCGTGCCTTTTGTTACACTTGCCTTGCCTGGCTTTGCCTTGCCTTCCTTTCCTTCCGTTACTCTTTTCTTGCCTTGCCGTGCATTGCCTAGCCTTGCGTTGTCGTGCCTTAGCCTTGCCTCGCCTGACCGTGCTTTCCCATGCGTTACCCTTTCCTTGCCTTGCCGTAAATTGCCTAGCCAGCGTTGCCGTGCCTTAGCCTTGTTTCCCCTTGCCGTGCCGTTCCTTCCGTTACCCTTGCCTTTCCTTGCTTTTCCTTGCCGTCCTTACGTTCCGTTACTCTTTGCTTCCCTTCCCTGCATTGCCTAGCCTTGCGTTGTCGTGCCTTAACCTTATCTCGCTTGACCGTGCCTTCCTTTGCTTTAAGCTTTCCTTGCATTGTCGTGCATTGCCTGGCCTTGCGTTGTCGTGCATTAGGCTTGCCTAGCCTCACCGTGCCTTGCCTTGCGTTACCCTTTCCTTGCCTTGCCGTGCATTGCCTAGCCGTGCGTTGTCGTGCCTTAGCCTTGTTTCCCCTTGCCGTGGCGTGCCTTTTGTTACACTTGCCTTGCCTGGCTTTGCCTTGCCTTCCTTTCCTTCCGTTACTCTTTCCTTGCCTTGCCGTGCATTGCCTAGCCTTGCATTGTCGTGCCTTATGCTTGCCTCTCCAGACCGTGCCTTCCCCTGCGTTACCCTTTCCTTGCCTTGCCGTGCATTGCCTAGCCGTTCGTTGTCGTGCCTTAGCCTTGTTTCCCATTGCCGTGGCGTGCCTTTTGTTACACTTGCCTTGCCTGGCTTTGCCTTGCCTTCCTTTCCTTCCGTTACTCTTTCCTTGCCTTGCCGTGCATTGCCTAGCCTTGCATTTTCGTGCCTTATCCTTGCCTCACCTGACCGTGCCATCCCTTGCGTTACCCTTTCCTTGCCTTGCCGTGCATTGCCTAGCCCTGCGTTGTCGTTCCTTAGCCTTGTTACCCCTTGCCGTGCCGTTCCTTCCGTTACCCTTGCCTTCCCTTTCTTTCCCTTGCCTTCCTTGCGTTCCGTTACTCTTTGCTTGCTTTCCGTGCATTGCCTAGCCTTGCGTTGTCATGCCTTAGCCTTGCCTCGCCTGACCGTGCTTTCCCATGCGTTACCCTTTCCTTGCCTTGCCGTGCATTGCCTAGCGTGCGTTGTCGTGCCTTAGCCTTGTTTCCCCTTGCCGTGCCGTTCCTTCCGTTACCCTTGCCTTTCCTTGCTTTTCCTTGCCTTCCTTACCTTCCGTTACTCTTTGCTTGCCTTCCGTGCATTGCCTAGCCTTGCGTTGTAGTGCCTTAGCCTTGCCTCGCCTGACCGTGCTTTCCCATGCGTTACCCTTTCTTTGCCTTGCCGTTCATTCCCTAGCGTTCGGTGTCGTGCCTTAGACTTGTTTCCCCTTGCCGTGCCGTTCCTTCTGTTACACGTGCCTTTCCTTGCTTTTCCTTGCCTTGCTTACCTTCCTTTACTCTTTGCTTGCTTTCCCTGAATTGCCTAGCCTTGCGTTGTCGTGCCTTTGCCTTATCTCGACTGACCTTGCCTTCCTTTGCTTTAAGCTTTCCTTGCATTGTCGTGCATTGCCTAGCCTTGCGTTGTCGTGCCTTAGCCTTGCCTCGCCTGAACGTGCTTTCCCATGCGTTACCCTTTCCTTGCCTTGCCGTGCATTGCCCAGCCTGCGTTGCCGTGCCTTAGCCTTGTTTCCCCTTGCCGTGCAGTTCCTTCCGTTACCCTTGCCTTTCCTTGCTTTTCCTTGCCTTGCTTACCTTCCGTTACTCTTTGCTTCCCTTCCCTGCATTGCCTAGCCTTGCGTTGTCGTGCCTTAGCCTTATCTCGCCTGACCGTGCCTTCCTTTGCTTTAAGGTTTCCTTGCATTGTCGTGCATTGCCTAGCCTTGCGTTGTCGTGCATTAGCCTTGCCTAGCCTCACCGTGCCTTGCCTTGCGTTACCCTTTCCTTGCCTTGCCGTGCATTGCCTAGCCGTGCGTTGTCGTGCCTTAGCCTTGTTTCCACTTGCTGTGCCGTGCCTTTTTCTTACATTTGCCTTGCCTGGCATTGCCTTGCCTTCCTTTCCTTCCGTTACTCTTTCCTTGCCTTGCCGTGCATTGCCTACCCTTGCATTGTCGTGCCTTATCCTTGCCTCACCTGACCGTGCCTTCCCCTGCGTTACCCTTTCCTTGCCTTGCCGTGCATTGCCTAGCCCTGCGTTGTCGTACCTTAGCCTTGTTACCCCTTGCCTTGCCGTTCCTTCCGTTACCCTTGCCTTCCCTTGCTTTCCCTTGCCTTCCTTGCGTTCCGTTACTCTTTGCTTGCTTTCCGTGCATTGCATAGCCTTGCGTTGTCATGCCTTAGCCTTGCCTCGCCTGACCGTGCTTTCCCATGCGTTACCCTTTCCTTGCCTTGCCGTGCATTGCCTAGCCGTGCGTTGTAGTGCCTTTGCCTTGTTTCCCCTTGCCGTGCCGTTCCTTCCGTTACACTTGCCTTTCCCTGCTTTCCCTTGCCTTCCTTACCTTCCGTTACTCTTTGCTTGCCTTCCGTGCATTGCCTAGCCTTGCGTTGCCGTGCCTTAGCGTTGCCTCGCCTTACCGTGCTTTCAAATGCGTTACCCTTTCCTTGCCTTGCCGTGCATTGCCTAGCCGTGCGTTGTCGTGCCTTAGCCTTGTTTCCCCTTGCCGTGGCGTGCCTTTTGTTACACTTGCCTTGCCTGGCTTTGCCTTGCCTTCCTTTCCTTCCGTTACTCTTTCCTTGCCTTGCCGTGCATTGCCTAGCCTTGCATTTTCGTGCCTTATCCTTGCCTCTCCAGACCGTGCCTTCCGTTACTCTTTCCTTGCCTTGCCGTGCATTGCCTAGCCTTGCGTTGTCGTGCCTTAGCCTTGTTTCACTTGCCTTGCCTGGCTTTGCCTTGCCTTCCTTTCCTTCCGTTACTCTTTCCTTGCGTTGCCGTGCATTGCCTAGCCTTGCATTTTCGTGCCTTATCCTTGCCTCACCTGACCGTGCCATCCCTTGCGTTACCCTTTCCTTGCCTTGCCGTGCATTGCCTAGCCTTGCGTTGTCGTGCCTTAGCCTTGCCTCGCCTGACCGTGCTTTACCATGCGTTACCCTTTCCTTGCCTTGCCGTAAATTGCCTAGCCTGCGTTGCCGAGCCTTAGCCTTGTTTCCCCTTGCCGTGCCGTTCCTTCCGTTACCCTTGCCTTTCCTTGCTTTTCCTTGCCTTCCTTACGTTCCGTTACTCTTTGCTTCCCTTCCCTGCATTGCCTAGCCTTGCGTTGTCGTGCCTTAGACTTATCTCGCTTGACCGTGCCTTCCTTTGCTTTAAGCTTTCCTTGCATTGTCGTGCTTTGCCTAGCCTTGCGTTGTCGTGCATTAGCCTTGCCTAGCCTCACCGTGCCTTGCCTTGCGTTACCCTTTCCTTGCCTTGCCGTGCATTGCCTAGCCGTGCGTTGTCGTGCCTTAGCCTTGTTTCCCCTTGCCGTGGCGTGCCTTTTGTTACACTTGCCTTGCCTGGCTTTGCCTTGCCTTCCTTTCCTTCCGTTACTCTTTCCTTGCGTTGCCGTGCATTGCCTAGCCTTGCATTGTCGTGCCTTATCCTTGCCTCACCTGACCGTGCCTTCCCCTGCGTTACCCTTTCCTTGCCTTGCCGTGCATTGCCTAGCCCTGCGTTGTCGTGCCTTAGCCTTGTTACACTTGCCTTGCCTGGCTTTGCCTTGCCTTCCTTTCCTTCCGTTACTCTTTCCTTGCCTTGCCGTGCATTGCCTAGCCCTGCGTTGTCGTTCCTTAGCCTTGTTACCCCTTGCCGTGCCGTTCCTTCCGTTACCCTTGCCTTCCCTTTCTTTCCCTTGCCTTCCTTGCGTTCCGTTACTCTTTGCTTGCTTTCCGTGCATTGCCTAGCCTTGCGTTGTCATGCCTTAGCCTTGCCTCGCCTGACCGTGCTTTCCCATGCTCTACCCTTTCCTTGCCTTGCCGTGCATTGCCTAGCGTGCGTTGTCGTGCCTTAGCCTTGTTTCCCCTTGCCGTGCCGTTCCTTCCGTTACACTTGCCTTTCCTTGCTTTCCCTTGCCTTCCTTACCTTCCGTTACTCTTTGCTTGCCTTCCGTGCATTGCCTAGCCTTGCGTTGTCGTGCCTTAGCCTTGCCTCGCCTGACCGTGCTTTCCCATGCGTTACCCTTTCTTTGCCTTGCCGTTCATTCCCTAGCGTTCGGTGTCGTGCCTTAGTCTTGTTTCGCCTTGCCGTGCCGTTCCTTCTGTTACACTTGCCTTTCCTTGCTTTTCCTTGCCTTGCTTACCTTCCGTTACTCTTTGCTTGCCTTCCCTGAATTGCCTAGCCTTGCGTTGTCGTGCCTTTGCCTTATCTCGACTGACCTTGCCTTCCTTTGCTTTAAGCTTTCCTTGCATTGTCGTGCATTGCTTAGCCTTGCGTTGTCGTGCCTTAGCCTTGCCTCGCCTGAACGTGCTTTCCCATGCGTTACCCTTTCCTTGCCTTGCCGTGCATTGCCCAGCCTGCGTTGCCGTGCCTTAGCCTTGTTTCCCCTTGCCGTGCAGTTCCTTCCGTTACCCTTGCCTTTCCTTGCTTTTCCTTGCCTTGCTTACCTTCCGTTACTCTTTGCTTCCCTTCCCTGCATTGCCTAGGCTTGCGTTGTCGTGCCTTAGCCTTATCTCGCCTGACCGTGCCTTCCTTTGCTTTAAGGTTTCCTTGCATTGTCGTGCATTGCCTAGCCTTGCGTTGTCGTGCATTAGCCTTGCCTAGCCTCACCGTGCCTTGCCTTGCGTTACCCTTTCCTTGCCTTGCCGTGCATTGCCTAGCCGTGCGTTGTCGTGCCTTGTTTCCACTTGCTGTGCCGTGCCTTTTTCTTACATTTGCCTTGCCTGGCATTGCCTTGCCTTCCTTTCCTTCCGTTACTCTTTCCGTGCCTTGCCGTGCATTGCCTAGCCTTGCATTGTCGTGCCTTATCCTTGCCTCGCCTGACCGTGCTTTCCCATGCGTTACCCTTTCCTTGCCTTGCGGTGAATTGCCTAGCCCTGCCTTCTCGTGCCTTAGCCTTGTTACCCCTTGCCGTGCCGTTCCTTCCGTTACCCTTGCCTTCCCTTGCTTTCCCTTTCCTTCCTTGCGTTCCGTTACTCCTTGCTTGCTTTCCGTGCATTGCCTAGCCTTGCGTTGTCGTGCCTTAGCCTTGCCTCGCCTGACCGTGCTTTCCCATGCGTTACCCTTTCCTTGCCTTGCCGTGAATTGCCTAGCCTGCGTTGCCGTGCCTTAGCCTTGTTTCCCCTTGACGTGCCGTTCCTTCCGTTACCCTTGCCTTTCCTTGCTTTTCCTTGCCTTCCTTACGTTCCGTTACTCTTTGCTTCCCTTCCCTGCATTGCCTAGCCTTGCGTTGTCGTGCCTTAGCCTTATCTCGCTTGACCGTGCCTTCCTTTGCTTTAAGATTTCCTTGCATTGTCGTGCATTGCCTAGCCTTGCGTTGTCGTGCATTAGCCTTGCCTAGCCTCACCGTGCCTTGCCTTGCGTTACCCTTTCCTTGCCTTGCCGTGCATTGCCTAGCCGTGCGTTGTCGTGCCTTAGCCTTGTTTCCCCTTGCCGTGGCGTGCCTTTTGTTACACTTGCCTTGCCTGGCTTTGCCTTGACTTCCTTTCCTTCCGTTACTCTTTCCTTGCCTTGCCGTGCATTGCCTAGCCTTGCATTGTCGTGCCTTATGCTTGCCTCTCCAGACCGTGCCTTCCCCTGCGTTACCCTTTCCTTGCCTTGCCGTGCATTGCCTAGCCGTGCGTTGTCGTGCCTTAGCCTTGTTTCCCATTGCCGTGGCGTGCCTTTTGTTACACTTGCCTTGCCTGGCTTTGCCTTGCCTTCCTTTCCTTCCGTTACTCTTTCCTTGCCTTGCCGTGCATTGCCTAGCCTTGCGTTGTCATGCCTTAGCCTTGCCTCGCCTGACCGTGCTTTCCCATGCGTTACCCTTTCCTTGCCTTGCCGTGCATTGCCTAGCGTGCGTTGCCTTGCCTTAGCCTTGTTTCCCCTTGCCGTGCCGTTCCTTCCGTTACCCTTGCCTTTCCTTGCTTTTCCTTGCCTTGCTTACCTTCCGTTACTCTTTGCTTGCCTTCCCTGCATTGCCTAGCCTTGCGTTGTCGTGCCTTAGCCTTATCTCGCTTGACCGTGCCTTCCTTTGCTTTAAGCTTTCCTTGCATTGTCGTGCATTGCCTAGCCTTGCGTTGTCGTGCATTAGCCTTGCCTAGCCTCACCGTGCCTTGCCTTGCGTTACCCTTACCTTCCCTTGCCGTGCATTGCCTAGCCGTGCGTTGTCGTGCCTTAGCCTTGTTTCCCCTTGCCGTGCCGTGCCTTTTGTTACACTTGCCTTGCCTGGCTTTGCCTTGCCTTCCTTTCCTTCCGTTACTCTTTCCTTGCCTTGCCGTGCATTGCCTAGCCTTGCATTTTCGTGCCTTATCCTTGCCTCACCTGACCGTGCCATCCCTTGCGTTACCCTTTCCTTGCCTTGCCGTGCATTGCCTAGCCCTGCGTTGTCGTTCCTTAGCCTTGTTACCCCTTGCCGTGCCGTTCCTTCCGTTACCCTTGCCTTCCCTTTCTTTCCCTTGCCTTCCTTGCGTTCCGTTACTCTTTGCTTGCTTTCCGTGCATTGCCTAGCCTTGCGTTGTCATGCCTTAGCCTTGCCTCGCCTGACCGTGCTTTCCCATGCGTTACCCTTTCCTTGCCTTGCCGTGCATTGCCTAGCGTGCGTTGTCGTGCCTTAGCCTTGTTTCCCCTTGCCGTGCCGTTCCTTCCGTTACACTTGCCTTTCCCTGCTTTCCCTTGCCTTCCTTACCTTCCGTTACTCTTTGCTTGCCTTCCGTGCATTGCCTAGCCTTGCGTTGTCGTGCCTTAGCGTTGCCTCGCCTGACCGTGCTTTCAAATGCGTTACCCTTTCCTTGCCTTGCCGTTCATTGCCTAGCGTTCGGTGTCGTGCCTTAGCCTTGTTTCCCCTTGCCGTGCCGTTCCTTCCGTTACACTGGCCTTTCCTTCCTTTTCCTTGCCTTGCTTACCTTCCGTTACTCTTTGCTTGCCTTCCCTGAATTTCCTAGCCTTGCGTTGTCTTGCCTTAGCCTTATCTCGCCTAACCTTGCCTTCCTTTGCTTTAAGCTTTCCTTGCATTGTCGTGCATCGCCTAGCCTTGCGTTTTCGTGCATTAGCCTTGCCTAGCCTCACCGTGCCTTTCCTTGGGATTCCCTTTGCTTGCCTTGCCGTGCATTGCCTAGCCGTGCGTTGTCGTGCCTTAGCCTTGTTTCCCCTTGCCGTGCCGTTCCTTCCGTTACCCTTGCCTTTCCTTGCTTTCCCTTGCCTTCCTTACCTTCCGTTACTCTTTGCTTCCCTTCCCTGCATTGCCTAGCCTTGCGTTGTCGTGCCTTAGCCTTATCTCGCCTGACCGTGCCTTCCCTTGCGTTACCCTTTCCTTGCCTTGCGGTGAATTGCCTAGCCCTGCCTTCTCGTGCCTTAGCCTTGTTACCCCTTGCCGTGGCGTGCCTTTTGTTACACTTGCCTTGCCTGGCTTTGCCTTGCCTTCCTTACCTTCCGTTACTCTTTGCTTGCCTTCCGTGAATTGCCTAGCCTGCGTTGCCGTGCCTTAGCCTTGTTTCCCCTTGCCGTGCCGTTCCTTCCGTTACCCTTGCCTTTCCTTGCTTTTCCTTGCCTTCCTTACCTTCCGTTACTCTTTGCTTGCCTTCCCTGCATTGCCTAGCCGTGCGTTGTCGTGCCTTAGCCTTGTTTCCCCTTGCCGTGGCGTGCCTTTTGTTACACTTGCCTTGCCTGGCTTTGCCTTGCCTTCCTTTCCTTCCGTTACTCTTTCCTTGCCTTGCCGTGCATTGCCTAGCCTTGCATTGTCGTGCCTTATCCTTGCCTCGCCTGACCGTGCCTTCCCTTGCGTTACCCTTTCCTTGCCTTGCGGTGAATTGCCTAGCCCTGCCTTCTCGTGCCTTAGCCTTGTTACCCCTTGCCGTGCCGTTCCTTCCGTTACCCTTGCCTTCCCTTGCTTTCCCTTGCCTTCCTTGCGTTCCGTTACTCTTTGCTTGCTTTCCGTGCATTGCCTAGCCTTGCGTTGTCGTGCCTTAGCCTTGCCTCGCCTGACCGTGCTTTCCCATGCGTTACCCTTTCCTTGCCTTGCCGTGAATTGCCTAGCCTGCGTTGCCGTGCCTTAGCCTTGTTTCCCCTTGCCGTGCCGTTACTTCCGTTACCCTTGCCTTTCCTTGCTTTTCCTTGCCTTCCTTACGTTCCGTTACTCTTTGCTTCCCTTCCCTGCATTGCCTAGCCTTGCGTTGTCGTGCCTTAGCCTTATCGCGCCTGACCGTGCCTTCCTTTGCTTTAAGCTTTCCTTGCATTGTCGTGCATTGCCTAGCCTTGCGTTGTCGTGCATTAGCCTTGCCTAGCCTCACCGTGCCTTGCCTTTCGTTACCCTTTCTTTCCTTGCCGTGCATTGCCTAGCCGTGCGTTGTCGTGCCTTAGCCTTGTTTCCCCTTGCTGTGACGTGCCTTTTGTTACACTTGCCTTGCCTGGCTTTGCCTTGCCTTCCTTTCCTTCCGTTACTCTTTCCTTGCCTTGCCGTGCATTGCCTAGCCTTGCATTGTCGTGCCTTATGCTTGCCTCTCCAGACCGTGCCTTCCCCTGCGTTACCCTTTCCTTGCCTTGCCGTGCATTGCCTAGCCGTGCGTTGTCGTTCCTTAGCCTTGTTTCCCATTGCCGTGGCGTTCCTTTTGTTACACTTGCCTTGGCTGGCTTTGCCTTGCGTTCCTTTCCTTCCGTTACTCTTTTCTTGCCTTGCCGTGCATTGCCTAGCCTTGCGTTGTCGTGCCTTAGCCTTGCCTCGCCTGACCGTGCTTTCCCATGCGTTACCCTTTCCTTGCCTTGCCGTAAATTGCCTAGCCTGCGTTGCCGTGCCTTAGCCTTGTTTCCCCTTGCCGTGCCGTTCCTTCCGTTACCCTTGCCTTTCCTTGCTTTTCCTTGCCTTCCTTACGTTCCGTTACTCTTTGCTTCCCTTCCCTGCATTGCCTAGCCTTGCGTTGTCGTGCCTTAGCCTTATCTCGCTTGACCGTGCCTTCCTTTGCTTTAAGCTTTCCTTGCATTGTCGTGCATTGCCTAGCCTTGCGTTGTCGTGCATTAGCCTTGCCTAGCCTCACCGTGCCTTGCCTTGCGTTACCCTTTCCTTGCCTTGCCGTGCATTGCCTAGCCGTGCGTTGTCGTGCCTTAGCCTTGTTTCCCCTTGCCGTGGCGTGCCTTTTGTTACAGTTGCCTTGCCTAGCTTTGCCTTGCCTTCCTTTCCTTCCGTTACTCTTTCCTTGCCTTGCCGTGCATTGCCTAGCCTTGCATTTTCGTGCCTTATCCTTGCCTCACCTGACCGTGCCTTCCCCTGCGTTACCCTTTCCTTGCCTTGCCGTGCATTGCCTAGCCGTGCGTTGTCGTGCCTTAGCCTTGTTTCCCATTGCCGTGGCGTGCCTTTTGTTACACTTGCCTTGCCTGGCTTTGCCTTGCCTTCCTTTCCTTCCGTTACTCTTTCCTTGCCTTGCCGTGCATTGCCTAGCCTTGCATTTTCGTGCCTTATCCTTGCCTCACCTGACCGTGCCATCCCTTGCGTTACCCTTTCCTTGCCTTGCCGTGCTTGCCTTGCCTTCCTTGCCTTCCGTTACTCTTTGCTTGCCTTGCCGTGCATTGCCTAGCCTTGCATTTTCGTGCCTTATCCTTGCCTCACCTGACCGTGCCATCCCTTGCGTTACCCTTTCCTTGCCTTGCCGTGCATTGCCTAGCCCTGCGTTGTCGTTCCTTAGCCTTGTTACCCCTTGCCGTGCCGTTCCTTCCGTTACCCTTGCCTTCCCTTTCTTTCCCTTGCCTTCCTTGCGTTCCGTTACTCTTTGCTTGCCTTCCGTGCATTGCCTAGCCTTGCGTTGTCGTGCCTTAGCCTTATCTCGCCTGACCGTGCCTTCCTTTGCTTTAAGCTTTCCTTGCATTGTCGTGCATTGCCTAGCCTTGCGTTGTCGTGCATTAGCCTTGCCTAGCCTCACCGTGCCTTGCCTTGCGTTACCCTTTCCTTGCCTTGCCGTGCATTGCCTAGCCGTGCGTTGTCGTGCCTTAGCCTTGTTTCCACTTGCTGTGCCGTGCCTTTTTCTTACATTTGCCTTGCCTGGCGTTGCCTTGCTTTCCTTTCCTTCCGTTACTCTTTCCTTGCCTTGCCGTGCATTGCCTAGCCTTGCATTGTCGTGCCTTATCCTTGCCTCACCTGACCGTGCCTTCCCCTGCGTTACCCTTTCCTTGCCTTGCCGTGCATTGCCTAGCCCTGCGTTGTCGTGCCTTAGCCTTGTTACCCCTTGCCGTGCCGTTCCTTCCGTTACCCTTGCCTTCCCTTGCTTTCCCTTGCCTTCCTTGCGTTCCGTTACTCTTTGCTTGCTTTCCGTGCATTGCATAGCCTTGCGTTGTCATGCCTTAGCCTTGCCTCGCCTGACCGTGCTTTCCCATGCGTTACCCTTTCCTTGCCTTGCCGTGCATTGCCTAGCCGTGCGTTGTAGTGCCTTTGCCTTGTTTCCCCTTGCCGTGCCGTTCCTTCCGTTACACTTGCCTTTCCCTGCTTTCCCTTGCCTTCCTTACCTTCCGTTACTCTTTGCTTGCCTTCCGTGCATTGCCTAGCCTTGCGTTGTCGTGCCTTAGCGTTGCCTCGCCTGACCGTGCTTTCAAATGCGTTACCCTTTCCTTGCCTTGCCGTTCATTGCCTAGCGTTCGGTGTCGTGCCTTAGCCTTGTTTCCCCTTGCCGTGCCGTTCCTTCCGTTACCCTGGCCTTTCCTTGCTTTTCCTTGCCTAGCTTACTTTCCGTTACTCTTTGCTTGCCTTCCCTGAATTTCCTAGCCTTGCGTTGTCTTGCCTTAGCCTTATCTCGCCTAACCTTGCCTTCCTTTGCTTTAAGCTTTCCTTGCATTGTCGTGCATCGCCTAGCCTTGCGTTTTCGTGCATTAGCCTTGCCTAGCCTCACCGTGCCTTTCCTTGGGATTCCCTTTGCTTGCCTTGCCGTGCATTGCCTAGCCGTGCGTTGTCGTGCCTTAGCCTTGTTTCCCCTTGCCGTGCCGTTCCTTCCGTTACCCTTGCCTTTCCTTGCTTTCCCTTGCCTTCCTTACCTTCCGTTACTCTTTGCTTCCCTTCCCTGCATTGCCTAGCCTTGCGTTGTCGTGCCTTAGCCTTATCTCTCCTGACCGTGCCTTCCTTTGCTTTAAGCTTTCCTTGCCTTGCGGTGAATTGCCTAGCCCTGCCTTCTCGTGCCTTAGCCTTGTTTCCCCTTGCCGTTGCGTGCCTTTTGTTACACTTGCCTTGCCTGGCTTTCCTTGCCTTCCTTTCCTTCCGTTACTCTGTCCTTGCCTTGCCGTGAATTGCCTAGCCTGCGTTGCCGTGCCTTAGCCTTGTGTCCCCTTGCCGTGCCGTTCCTTCCGTTACCCTTGCCTTTCCTTGCTTTTCCTTGCCTTCCTTACCTTCCGTTACTCTTTGCTTCCCTTCCCTGCATTGCCTAGCCTTGCGTTGTCGTGCCTTAGCCTTATCTCGCCTGACCGTGCCTTCCTTTGCTTTAAGCTTTCCTTGCATTGTCGTGCATTGCCTAGCCTTGCGTTGTCGTGCAGTAGCCTTGCCTAGCCTCACCGTGCCTTGCCTTGCGTTACCCTTTGCTTGCCTTGCCGTGCATTGCCTAGCCGTGCGTTGTCGTGCCTTAGCCTTGTTTCCCCTTGCCGTGCCGTTCCTACCGTTACACTTGCTTTTCTTTGCTTTCCCTTGCCTTCCTTACCTTCCGTTACTCTTTGCTTCCCTTCCCTGCATTGCCTAGCCGTGCGTTGTCGTGCCTTAGCCTTGTTTCCCATTGCCGTGGCGTGCCTTTTGTTACACTTGCCTTGCCTGGCTTTGCCTTGCCTTCCTTTCCTTCCGTTACTCTTTCCTTGCCTTGCCGTGCATTGCCTAGCCTTGCATTGTCGTGCCTTATCCTTGCCTCGCCTGACCGTGCTTTCCCATGCGTTACCCTTTCCTTGCCTTGCGGTGAATTGCCTAGCCCTGCGTTCTCGTGCCTAAGCCTTGTTACCCCTTGCCATGCCGTTCCTTCCGTTACCCTTGCCTTCCCTTGCTTTCCCTTTCCTTCCTTGCGTTCCGTGACTCCTTGCTTGCTTTCCGTGCATTGCCTAGCCTTGCGTTGTCGTGCCTTAGCCTTGCCTCGCCTGACCGTGCTTTCCCATGCGTTACCCTTTCCTTGCCTTGCCGTGAATTGCCTAGCCTGCGTTGCCGTGCCTTAGCCTTGTTTCCCCTTGCCGTGCCGTTCCTTCCGTTACCCTTGCCTTTCCTTGCTTTTCCTTGCCTTCCTTACGTTCCGTTACTCTTTGCTTCCCTTCCCTGCATTGCCTAGCCTTGCGTTGTCGTGCCTTAGCCTTATCGCGCCTGACCGTGCCTTCCTTTGCTTTAAGCTTTCCTTGCATTGTCGTGCATTGCCTAGCCTTGCGTTGTCGTGCATTAGCCTTGCCTAGGCTCACCGTGCCTTGCCTTTCGTTACCCTTTCTTTCCTTGCCGTGCATTGCCTAGCCGTGCGTTGTCGTGCCTTAGCCTTGTTTCCCCTTGCCGTGGCGTGCCTTTTGTTACACTTGCCTTGCCTGGCTTTGCCTTGCCTTCCTTTCCTTCCGTTACTCTTTCCTTACCTTGCCGTGCATTGCCTAGCCTTGCATTGTCGTGCCTTATGCTTGCCTCTCCAGACCGTGCCTTCCCCTGCGTTACCCTTTCCTTGCCTTGCCGTGCATTGCCTAGCCGTGCGTTGTCGTTCCTTAGCCTTGTTTCCCATTGCCGTGGCGTTCCTTTTGTTACACTTGCCTTGCCTGGCTTTGCCTTGCCTTCCTTTCCTTCCGTTACTCTTTTCTTGCCTTGCCGTGCATTGCCTAGCCTTGCGTTGTCGTGCCTTAGCCTTGCCTCGCCTGACCGTGCTTTCCCATGCGTTACCCTTTCCTTGCCTTGCCGTAAATTGCCTAGCCTGCGTTGCCGTGCCTTAGCCTTGTTTCCCCTTGCCGTGCCGTTCCTTCCGTTACCCTTGCCTTTCCTTGCTTTTCCTTGCCTTCCTTACGTTCCGTTACTCTTTGCTTCCCTTCCCTGCATTGCCTAGCCTTGCGTTGTCGTGCCTTAGCCTTATCTCGCTTGACCGTGCCTTCCTTTGCTTTAAGCTTTCCTTGCATTGTCGTGCATTGCCTAGCCTTGCGTTGTCGTGCATTAGCCTTGCCTAGCCTCACCGTGCCTTGCCTTGCGTTACCCTTTCCTTGCCTTGCCGTGCATTGCCTAGCCGTGCGTTGTCGTGCCTTAGCCTTGTTTCCCCTTGCCGTGGCGTGCCTTTTGTTACAGTTGCCTTGCCTAGCTTTGCCTTGCCTTCCTTTCCTTCCGTTACTCTTTCCTTGCCTTGCCGTGCATTGCCTAGCCTTGCATTTTCGTGCCTTATCCTTGCCTCTCCAGACCGTGCCTTCCCCTGCGTTACCCTTTCCTTGCCTTGCCGTGCATTGCCTAGCCGTGCGTTGTCGTGCCTTAGCCTTGTTTCCCATT